>NC_091759.1:13023554-13323554 GCF_043380555.1 Nothobranchius furzeri
GCAAGGAAGAGTCGTCTTTACCGACTGTACACTCCACCTCCCTCTACTCCCCCACTTGTCCAGATTTAGGCTAACATCAGATTTTAACCATAGGCCCTATCAAATAAAAATGTTTTAAGCCTAGTCTTAAAAGTAGACAAGGTGTCTGCCTCACGGACTAAAGCTGGGAGCTGGTTCCACAGGAGAGGAGCCTGATAACTAAAAGATCTGCCTCCCATCCTAATTTTAGATATTCTGGGAACCACCAGTAAACCAGCAGTCTGAGAGCGAAGTGCTCGGTTAGGAACGCATGGAACAATCAGATCACTGATATATGATGGAGCTTGATTATTAAGAGCTTTATATGTGAGAAAAAGGATCTTAAAATCTATTCTGAATTTAACAGGTAGCTAATGTAGGGAAGCTAAGACAGGAGAGATATGATCTCTCTTTTTAATTCTCATCAGAACTCTAGCTGCAGCTAAAGGGATTTCATTTAAAAAGTGAAATCCTTTTTATTATTACATGCTAAAATTGTTAGGAAATATTTATTACTAAAAATGAATTAAACTAAAACTGGTATAGGTTGCCTTGATCCAGTTAGGAGTGCAAATAAATGTATTTTCTTCAAATATCATAACTGGTAACAGTTCATGTGACCTATGTAAACTCAACTGGGAAGAGACGTGATTGAAAACCCCCAAACATCATGTTTACCTGCACTGCCATTCTCTCTTGACGCTCTTTGTTTCCTTTGCTAATATAAACAATCATCAGCTAATTGACTGCTGCTTTAATACGTCCATGTTTCTAACGTCAAAATCAGACATCTGCCCAATCAAAAGCAGACTTTTATCTCCAGATGCCTCTGCGCTTGTGTGAGTGTTACAAACTCCGTAAACTACAGCATGACTGCACGTGCCGCCATTATTATCGACAAGATGCAGGTTTATTGTGGCATGAGAAACACTAAGTGATACATTTTACAATCTCAATAAAACATTTATGTAGTTAAACTATTCTTTTTGCTCAAGGTTTATCTGTTCACACCTCACCTTTTCCGTTGTCTCTACAGACAAAAAGAAACTCATACACTCTAAGGAATGAAAAGATTAATTTACTTAACCGGTTTTTGTCAACTGCTTCCACAAAACTTTGCTGTTTAAATTTAAAGAGTCATATACATTGTTATATGTTGTTATGTTCAAAGTAAATTTATATGACCTTTTACATTTAAGCAGCTACGTTAAGTGGAACCAGTTGACATAAATTGCTTAAGTAAATTCAACGTTTAATTTCTTACAGTGTAGAGAGAGAACGGCAACAAACTGAAATGGTGAAGTAAACACGAGTGTTCTTTAAACACAGTTAGAAACCCAAGCTAACCTCTCACGTCCTAAAGGTTATAATGAATGCAGAACAAAAGTCAGGGATACATTTTAGGCTCCAAAGTTGCAAATACTCCAAAAAGAACTATTTTTGGGCTAAAAAAATGTGCTGTTTTTGGAGGTTCTTAATTATAATTAAGTACGATTGTTTAAGAAAATAGAATGAAATCAGTATTTTAGGCTAAATTATCTGTGATGTTTCTGCAGTGAAATGAGTAAGAAAAACTGAAATTCGTGGTAAATTGCCATGTTTTCATCGTAGGAGTTAAGTGAAAATATGTGAATGAATATGCTAATAAACACACTGATAAATTTGTAAACTGAATAAGATTCGGCAGTAAGTGATGTCACTGATTAGCGCCAAAAGGCGTCCATGAGCATTAATAACTTTAAAAGTTTTATTCTGTCAACGTATAGCATAACTTAATCCATTCAGGGTACGGGTAGAGCGGTTGTGATGCGTCAACAAATATGTTCATCGACCGTTTTTTGCAGAGCTCTATAAGAGCCCACAAAGTGACCCAAATTACGACATTGTGGAAAGATTTCCGCCATAATTTTTCGGTGCCCTTCCATTCTGCTTCACCAGCAATGCGAGTTGTTTTGCATGACGTCTGCTGATGTCATTTCCTACGGATTTACAACCAATAAGCCCTATTGGACCGTTCCAAGTACTTACCCTAGTTCAGGTCCTTGATAGGTCCCCAAAAGGGCCCAGAAAATGGTCCTTTTGGGCCAGTCTCTTGAAATGGAAAGAGGTGCATGCCGTGAAGGTCCGTTAAAATTACCCAACGCACCTTTTATCATAAAACCGGCAGCACTTTGCGTTTTAGTCACATAATATTGGGATACTAGCTTATTCATTTGGGCAGCTGTGTCTGTAAAACCTTTTTTTAAATAAATGAATATATTTTTAATATATTTTGCATTCGTACATGTTGAAAAAGGTCATCAGTCACTCCCAGACGGACACTTTCCCTTGCAGTTAGCCCAGCTGAGCCTTGATTAAAGCATCCTTGACCTTTGGAGTTGCACAGAGAGAGAGAGTTGCTTTTATCATAAACTGTAATCAAACATCAAAGTCAAAATAGAAGGCAAAAAGGAAGTGTTCTGGTTTAAATAAATGTCCGCAGCTGGTTATTCAGCCTGTTACTATGAGGAGCAGGAAAAAGCTGCTCTGGAGGGCCCAGAGACGTTTACCTTCAAGGCTGTGATTAATTCTGGAGCCCAAAGGGTTAAACAAGCCTGACTCTGCACTCTGTAACTTTCACAGGCCGAGAAAGCAGCCCCGGAGGGGGAGGGGGGTAGAGAGTTTGCTTTGCATGTTTTGAAATCGCTCTCGCTCTCTTTCTGTCTCTCACACGCACGGGCCATGTGCGGCCGCCACGTCACGTGCTGTTGCAGAGATCACCCGAGCAGGAGAGGCAGCAGCATGCACGCGGGAGCAGGAAGATGCGAAGGGGGGGCTGGAGGAAGAAATAGAGAGGAGATTTAGTGAAAGAGGAAACAGTGGAGATTACAGAATGAGTAAACACTCAAGGAAACAAAGAGGAGGGGTGATTTCCAGGACAGTGGATTTAAAATGACTTCCCAGTTAATGATTAGAGCTACACATGATATTTTATCTGTAGGAGCGTACAGCACACAGGTGAGGTTATGAAAAGACTGTGGTGGTATAATTGGAAAGGCTTATCTGGTTATTAAAGAAGTGGAAAAAGAGGGAAAATAAACCAAATAAATCTACCCTGGCCTTCACCCGAATACTAATTTGCCATCGTTGTTCTCTCAGGATGCAGACACAGATTATAACAAAGCATGCACATAACTCCCATAAAAGCGTGTTAATTTAGTTTTCTCTAAACCTTTTTATTGATCTAGCTCTTTTCAGGTTTTCCAGTGCAACACAGCAACACGAGACTAGAATTTGCAAAATCACAGAAAGATGAGTTATACCTGAAAGTGTGGACACTTATAGCTTTATTGATAAGTACCTTTATTGACGTGAGAGGAAACACAAACACAGGCTGCTGTCTATCGATTCGACTTCACCACCACTTTCCGGTTGTTCTATAATCTACAGCAGGAACACGTGGTTAGCAGAATTTTAACAGCCCGTGCTAACCATCAGTTATTTTAGTAGTTGACTGATATTGAAATTCATCAGCTTCTTTTGACATGTTTATATAATGACTGTTTTAGCAGTAGATTGTTTCTTTGTTTCCCTAACCATCACGTGTTTACTTATCTAAGTCGATCTAAAGTAATGCACTGGGAGTCTTTATATAGTCTACACGTACATTAGAAAACCAAACTCTCAAATGAAGTTCATTCCAAGCCGGTGCATCAGGTAGCGACACGGCATTCTTCTGACTAGCTTATAGCATCACTAATAGTAAACAAACACTGGTGGGAGTGAAGCAGAATAAGGCAAGTGGTGCTCGCTGCAGAACCACAAAGGCGGAGCTGCACCAGAGTCAGCCCCGCCCATTCCAGAGTCAGCCCCGCCCATTCAATCAGAGTCCGTCCAATTCCTTCCAGTTGTCAGACTTGATAGCATTGTGGAACCAATATTATAGCTAATATCATCTAAAATGCAAGATTGAGGACGGAGTTGAGGTTCCATATAATTAAAAATCTAAATTTTGCAACTTTTTATCATGTTATATTGTCAATTCTTCATAAGAAACACGCCAAAGCCATTTTTGGCCTCATTCATGCATTTTCCTCCCATCTCAGCTTCAATTTGGTCTCCTCCCCCGAAGCGGGTCTGGTCTTGGTTCTCAAATCTGGATATTCTGTGAATTTTCTGACAAATAATTTCTGAAATGACTTCTTCTGAGACACCGGCGGAAAAACCACACATCCCCATCTCCAAAGACACGCTGGATGGGACAATTACATGTAACGCTACTTGCTTTTTATCAGATGTATCAGATGGTGAAGTGGTTCTGGAGTCAGATTAACATGCAGTTTTGCACAGGTTCGGCATATGTTTGTAACCCTTTTTCTTCTTTTCTAGCTACACTTGCCAGTACTGTTTACAACAAGTTACTGGTATACCGTTTACAATATAATGACTAATGTGTTTTATTTATTTATTTATTCGTTTATTTAGCCAGTGTGAGTCCATTTGTGAGCAGAGTTTCAACTAAAATACTGTTTAAGAATGACCAAATTCAAAGAACTTTTAGAGACATAAATATTTTGCAGAAAATAAACATTACAACTAAAATATAAACAAATTAAATGTTTCAGCTGGCTAAATAGATTGCTGCTGACCCCACCGAGAGTCGAACCAGCATCAGCTGAGGGGAAAGCAAAACTTAAGTCTTAAGCGATCTTGCCACTGGACTACCAGAACCCATTCAATAGCCTTAAATGCTGTTGTAGGCCGCTTTTGTTGGAGCAGCTGTGGGCAGATATTTGCTAAAAGAAACTTTTTCATTTCGGGATATATTCAGGCTTTGTCATGTAGCAAGTTATATTTATCTTGTTTAATTGGAGCATAGAACATAATATTAACGACTGTAAACTAGTAACAGCCGTAATTCATGTGGGTCAGGTTAGTTTGCGATAAAGTTGAAGACAAAAACAGAAGAAGTCAGTGGGCTAGGCTGAGTTTGCGTGAATGGGCGGGGCTGACTCTGGTGCAGCTCCACCTTATGGTTGAACATGCCCAAGTCCATACTTATGAGAGCACCATGTGAGCACCTGTGTGTGTACACGCGCTTGCTTATGTAAGGTTTATCTATAGGAGCGTCCAATAGAGAGTGTGAGGGACCACAGATCTGCCCCCTAAAGATGTGCAGGAGACGGGGGGAGCTCCAAGTCCCAGAGATCCAGGAGCTGCCCAAGAGCACAGGAACCTCAGGGAGACTGTGACCAGAAAAGCCCCCGCCCCCCCTCGAGAGGCACAGAGGATCGTCCCGAGGGACCACAACCAGCAGCCGGCAGAGTCCCGGGAGATATTGGCAGCAAGCCCACAGGCCCGCCCGCAGCCTCCCACCCCCTAGCCGGCCGAGCCCGGGACCCAATGACCTGGGACCCAGGGATAACCACCCCGCTGGGGACCCAGCAGAGCCCAGGGACCCAGACCCCACCAGGCAGCCACCGGGATCTATCAGGCAGACGCCAAAATCTTAAACCCCCAGACCCGGTTGCCACGAACACTCAAGCAGACCAAGGCACCACACCCCACACCAAGTGTGGCAGGGGGAGGGGGGACGAAGATCTATATCATCAAAAGAAGTCCCAGGAGAGGGGAGGAGTCAAAGGCCCCACCTGACATATACAGTCATACACAGACAGTCACACACTCCCTCCCTCATGCTCACACATACACAAACAACCAAAGACTTACAAAAATGCACGCCAGACACCCACTCATGCTCCCCATACACACCCTATTCACTCTGGTCCCGGTACTGCTGCACATGGGGTACAACCATCACCGGTAACCAGAGTTTGACCCTTTCTGCTGGGGTGCTGATGAGCAGGCTCCCCCGCCCAACGCTGAGCACAGCAACCCACAACCCCAGACCCCAACCGGACGGCCAGATCTCCCTCCTTGTCACTTCCTGAAGTTACCAGCATCAGCTCAACTGATCCGTTTACATGCAGATGAAGTCGGTTTCCTACCGCATTATCTGGGTCTTTCAGCACGATTAGATCCACTTAAGAAAGACTAGCGCGTCTTTATAGCTTTTAGCACCCCCTAGTGTTCATTATTAATTCAATGTGGTTATACCAAAAATGAGACTTATCTCCTCGCTGTAAATGAGTCTTTTTAATAACTTAATCTCAGTGTTGAAACGTCTCTTTAGTCTTCATTAGTTTCTAGAGGAGCCATTCATCACTAAATCAAACAAGTCAGCTGTGTTCATGATCTAAAACATGCAGGAAATGTGCTGGAAGCAGAATCCAGCTCCGCCATGTCAGCTCGGGGGTCTGTGGGGTCTGAGTGACATTCATTAACCCTGTAAAGGGTTATTTTAGAGCATACTGGCTCAAGAAAATTATTTAAAATCATGAAACTCCTTTAAGGAGTTGTGTTTTACTGTTTTAGTGTTTGGGAAGTTATTAACTCTGGATATAAAGATCAGTGTTGTAATGCTGATGTTTTCCTGTGAGCTGAATGTGTGTTGTATGTGAATCCAATCTTTATAAATGAGTTGTGTGTCTTTTGCATCAGTTCACTATTTTGTTGCACACTTAAAATAATAAATAATTGAAATTCAACAGTAGGGTTTCGCAGTTTCAGATCTTCACACAGTGATGCGTTCAGGGACCCTGTCAGCGTTCCATAATCTGATCTGATCATTGGCAGCTCCTCAGCAGTCATCTGGAAGCTTGACAGTGACAGGAGGGGGGTGAGGTCACTATGACCTCCGTAATGCTGTGACATAACCTGCAGTCAGTGAGTTGACAGTAGGTACAACGCTCCCGGGGTGTGTCGTGTGTCCTTGTGTTCTCGTACACTCGCGTGAACGTGCACGTGCCTGCTTGTGTTTGTTTAAATGTGCTAGTCCAAGCCTGTCTGGGTTCGTTCACAAGTGTGTGTCGCACTGGAATGAAATGACATTGAGACAGAAACCAGATGCAGGAAATTCTGTGACTTAAACTAACAACTTCTCATAAAAATAGTCAAAATAGAGGCGTAGTGTTCTTAGGAGAGATACATTTCCCCCGATTTTTATTACAGATTTATTAGATCATTGTTTCTGGACAAATTATTAAAAAATTAGTAATTTGCTGAAATAAATTGCAAGATTTTAGCATTTAGTTTAGTGATAGACCCTTACGTCTACATCAGATTTGAGCTCATTAGCTGGATGATTTATAGCTATTTTTGCATAGCTAAATTTGAATATATCGCTGGCACATTGAAACTTGTTAATTCCAACAAGAAATCAGTTACAGATGAATGGATGAATAGTTTTCGAGAATTTCATTAAATTAATTCGCTGATTCATTTGATTTCATGTTAGGAGTTTGACCACATAAACCAGGAGTGGGGAACCCTGGTCCTCGAGGGCCGGCATCCTGCACGTCTTTGCTCCAACACTTCTGATTCAGTGGTTGATTCACCTGCTCAGCAGCTCATCAAGCTCTGCAGAAGCCTGTTAATCACCTGCTGATTGAAATCAGGTGTGTTGAAACAGGGTTCAGACTAAAATATGCTGGATGGTGGCCCTCGACGGACCAGGGCTCCCCACCCCTGATACAAACATTTAAAAATAACAGTGAAATCTGAAAACTTGACAAAAATTCCTGGACTCATGCATTATTTTTGCGATTCAAGTCAGAAATATTAATAAAGATCGTTTACAGAAGAGACAAAAGCTGCCTCCATATTTACAACACTGGGAGGGGAGATATTTTTATGTAGGACACCTCTTGTGTCACATCCCACGCCCGTATTGTATTTGTGGATGGAAGAAAAGCTACTGGCAAGGTTTACGGTTCACATCCGTGTCATCTCTGACAAAAATGAAGTGCAAGTGAAACTGTTCTACGTTATCTGATGAGGACTGGTTTTTCAACTCATGATGCTTCTCCAGAACAGTTGCTGTTCTAATTCACCACTGATGCAGCCACACAGGCTGCTGCTACTTCTGCAAAATGAAAAGAAAAGGATGAAAAGTAAAATCAAACGGAAAGTTCGTTTAAATTGACTATGTGTAGTTTTTACCATTAATCTTTGGAAACACCCATCAAAATGTTGTTGAAAATGAATTAAGTAATGCCCAGTTGTTGAAAAATATTTGCGGCTTCGTAATATATGACCATAAAAATTGGGTCTAAATTTCTTCTAGCCCGTAAGGACAAAACGCCTTCACAGATTTGTGACAAACGGTTACAAAACCTTCGTTATTCATTAAAGTTGTTTTACACATTTACCTCTTTGCTTGGTGCCAGTGATGAAAGGGAGTCTGATGTATCATTTTGCTAGAGGTTAAACCATCTGATGAAGTACTCGTTCGAAAATAGCGCTCCTATGGATTTTTGAACCCAATAGCCATTTGTTGTAAGGTATTTGTTGGTAAGGCCGGTGTTGGTGGCGTCACTTCCTTCTACCTGTCCTCTGCTGTCCGCGGATAAAAGGAAGTGACGCCACCAACACCGGTGCTGGTACAAGATCGGCTCGGGGTCCTTCGACTGCCGATGACGTCAAAGTACGGCAAACCCACTCAGACAAAATAGACTACACATCTATACTGTTGGAAAGAATTTAGCAGTTTCGTTATTAAAATAATGTTTCTTATGACGTAAGTTTGTGTTTATAATGGTATTTGTAAAATAAAACACTATATTGTATTCATAATGTTGAACTCCTCTTTGAGCACATCCCTTGAAGGATCATAGGTATTAGCAACACCTGTGAAATTGTATTTGCAGGAAAGAAGTGTGTCCCGTTTATTGAAGTATTTTGTGTTTAGAGTTTTTGACGTCTTGTCCATGCGTAGTTCAGTTACGTTCATAGCTGCTAGCCAAAACTCTGGAGTTAAAAGTTTTCTGGCTTTACCAAAATACCCGTCTGTACTTGTTTGATTGATGGTAGTTTTACTTTCTATTAGACTCCAAATGTAATCATTTGGCACGTTTCTAATTCATAATTTGTAATAATGTAATCGGTGATATTAGCATTAGCATTCCTATGAGTTTTTCCACGTATATTAGCATTGCGCTAACCACTCGCTGCCAAATTGCAGCCTTTGCAATTAGAAAATCTCCTTTTGTCACATCGCAATTTAATTGCACATGCAGTTAATCGTTCAGCCCTAATATACATGCAGCTCTATGCTAAAAGTGTATTTTCAAAGAGGTAATGATGGATTTCTTTGTAAAAGTTGTCCATCTTTCCAACACAAAAATTTGCCTGGACCAACGTAACGTGATAACAATGTAACTTCATTACGTAATTCCGTAAGGTTCATGTTCAGCCAATGAACTACTTTGACGTCATCGGCAGTCGACGGACCCCGAGCCGATCTTGTACCGACACCGGCAATATCTGATGATGGCTAGAGATACTAGCTGAAACATGTCAGGTAAAAAAAAAAAAAAAACTATTTTTTTTACTAAACTGTGTAAGAAAAAAGAACAAGAAAACATAGAAATAGTAAGACTGTGTACTAGCAAGAATCTGGTGGTATGCTTTTAAAAAGGGAGACGATACAATATATTTTGATACTAAAAACTAGATGATATTTGCAACATTTCCAACTAAATTTAATATGAAAACTCAGGCCAGATGCGTCCAAGACACATTCAGTGTTATCACGAGATCTCGTTGTTCCGTCAGAATGAAGCCGGTTAAAACTGCTGCGACCTAGCAGTCGGAGTTTGAATTGTGCCACACAAAAGAAATACAGTACATGTTTGCATTTAAAGTCTTGAAAAAACACTTTAAAATATCAATTCAGTATCGGAACGCCAAATATCGCACTCGGTGTATTAATATTTACTTATTTTTACTTATATCGATCTATTTGTCAGAGGAGGAAAAGACAATTTTAAAAAATACACAAAAATGGACTCTGTTGCAGCATTTCCTACATGTTAACTGCTATTTCATTGGTCACCTGATTCCATTACTTCTGATAATCGTTGAACTCATGTTTAAGGTCAAAAGACGATGAAGTTAGTTTTTTTTAAAGCTTTTATTTTGTTTTTCCTACCAGCCTCGGACCAAACTGCCTTCACCACAGCAACACAAGAGCAGCTGTGAGTTAGTTACATTCAGCTTCCCATGTAGGTGGATCATGTGAGGCTCTGGATGGATCAAACAAGAGATTAGTCAAGAGAATGTGTTGCTCACCTGACTCTCAAACCTCAACCTGTCTATTTTCTGCTGCTGTGGGCGTCTCTGCCCACGACAGCTGATTCTTCCCCATGTGATTGGTGAGCATCCCAACCAAAACATGAGCTCACAGAAGAAGAACAGAATTCAATCCTCGACGTTAAAATCCGTAAAGAACTGAAAGTTTTCATTCTAAACCTTGAATGCCAACAGAGACCAAGGGTCTTGAAAAGCCACTGGAGTCAGTGTCGATGTATGGATGCATTAATTCAGTTAGAAATTCACTCAGATTTTTGTTTCTTGGGTATGAAAATGATTGAATTTGGTTCTCATAACAATAAGTTTCTGTCCAATAATGTGAATCTTTTCCATATAAACAATAAAGAAACATATATCGTGACAGGCAGATAGACAGACCACATAATCTGTCAGATTAATCCAAACGAGAGAGAGAATCAATGTCTGCTCCCTCCAAATGCCTCCCGCGCTCAGATAGGAAATGAAACCAGTTGAGGCCACGCTTGGCGGCTGTTTACCCGCATAGCCGCGGGAGCCGTGTTCTTGGATCAAATCCAATCTTTTTTTCCCAAAATGGTTGTTATTAGGATGAAGCTTTGGATAGACTTATTCAGGATCAGCCCATTCCAGCTGCCAGAGAATCATCAGCAGTTCGTCTGCTGAAATCGCAGATGGTGTGTATGATAAAAAAAATACACACAGACATGAGCACCATGCAACCCTCGATTAATCTGTAAGTGTACATAAAAAAACTTCACTGTGCAAACGAGCCGCGCTTCGTGTTCAAATGAAATTTCTGCAATTCATTTTTTGTATGCTTCTCAAAGTGGGCATGAATATTAGTTGTGATGCTTTGTGAAGGTCTTCTATGGGATTGAAAAAACATTTGCTGCTCTTCCGTGTGTTTCAGTTCAGTTTATATAGTAACTACACTATTATTTAGGAAATAATACCAATCAACTGCAATCTGCAAACATTCACAAGTACAATTTGTCACCTAACTCAAGGAATGAGCCTTGTAGTGTTGTTTGTTAGCAGCCTATAACTATGTGCTAGCAAGCCACTCTAAATATGTAAATATATAGTCGGGCCATGACCCATAGACAGAGCTCAGCCATGGGGCGGAATCTACAGCTGTCCTTCAAACTGAATCTGCATGCTGTTGGAACAACAAACAACATTCTCATTTCTACAAAAATCAGTCGACAGGGCAGTCCGCCATACTCTGTTGAAGAAAAAGAAGCAAGTTTATCCTTTTTCTAAATAAATTACTTTAGTACCTCTATCTGTTCACGTCTGAAAGAAAAGCCCAAGACCAAAGTTGATGCCAAAGATGATTCAAACATGCAACCTTTCCTGATCAGACACCATCTTTGTAGTTTTTCTCCATCACAGCTCTGGTGCTAAGCCCATCCAACATCTCTCTACAAACGTAGATTTCTGTAATTGGCCAGACTTTAAATCGGGCGGGCCAGTGGTAGACCTGCTGAGGCTGCAGTTGAGCGTGGCTAGACCGACCTTTGTAAAACATGTTTTAGTTTTTTTAACAATAATAGCTTTAGCCGATTTTAAACGTGTGTAACTAGAAATATATACGTCTGTCTACTTCCCCTATAGAAAGGTGAAACCAAATTGTCACATTTTTAGGCTGACACGTTCCACTTTTGCTCACCCATACCATCATGATAGTAAACAGACTGAATATATCTTAGTACGATGTAGACGAATCAACAAAAGTCAACTTATAGGGAAAATAGGTGCATTTTTGTTTTTTAGCCATAATTTCCCAGCTTTTTACATAGAGGGGGTGGGACTTAAAACATGTACTGCAGACAGCCACTAGGGGGTGCCTTTTTTCTTTGCATCTTTGCTGCCTTTTCATCATTCTCATCATCGGGGGTTACAGAATCTGGTTATTAACAGTACAAGATTAACCTGAACAAATAAGCCTATAAATGGCTCCTAATGGTAAATATGTTCACATCTGTGGGTGTTTCTGCTTTATTTGTCATGACTGGTTTTGCTAATGTATTATTTGCAATTTATTCCTTATTTTGTATTGAATGTTTGTTTTGGGATTTTTCCCTTTAATTTAGCAGAGGACAGTGCAGATAACAGACTTCAACATTGCAATGATTAAAAATTGGAGTTTTTATCCCTGAAGCAAAAAAAAAAAACTGAGAAACTCTGCAGGATGACAGGTCATTGTATTCAGTAAACATCTCGGTATATTTGTGGGTTGATGTTAGTTTTGTTGACAAGCTATGGCCTGGTTGTGAGCCAGCAGCGAGAAGCCAGGACAGCCAGAGCCACATAAAGTCACCTCTTCCATTCAGGCTTAGAGCAAAGAGAAGCAGCTTTATGGGATAAGAACTAGTCAGGATGGTAAATCCAGCCTCTCCGTTTGGAGAGTGTGCATTCAGATAAACAGGGTTGATATAGCAATGTGTATTGTGGTCTAAAATATTGAATAAAAGTAGGCAAGAGGAGGTTTTGTTCATCAGGAGCCAAACACTTCTGAGAAGATATTAACTCAGAGTTCAGCTGGAGTTTAAATCGGATTCACCAAGTTTACACATCCACACGGCGTGTAGAGTGCTCTCAGCCGGATCTCTTGAAGGAAACACGAGGGTGTTTCACCTGCTTTGGTTCACCTCAAACGTCTCACCTCCCACCTGTCACGCGGTGTCATTCTGATATGGCAGCGCGCATGGACGATTGGGCTGTGGTGTTGTGCTCGATAATAACGTGACTGACAGCTTGCAGCAGCAGCAGGCGAGCAGTTCTGACTGAGATTTATAAGCAGAAACAAAAAGCTTTAAATGCAAAAGGCTTTTTTTTCCATCAATGCACCAAACCATAAAACATGCAGCAATTTGTATTTTATTACATTTTTAAACCAATTAGTAGTGGAATGCATTTAAATCAAAATGGCAAACAATATGAATGGACTTCAGTTTAATTTGCTCAAATAGCCGACGTTTCCACTGCTTTGGCTGACAGTGCTCACTAGCTTAGCAGCTATTTATAATCCGTGGCACAGAGCCTGGAGCTCTGAAGTGTCTTACAAATGTTGTCACAAAACACGTCTGGCTTGTACTGGATGAGTTTTAAACTAACATTTCTCTGTTTTCAATGTAAATTTTTTTTTTTATCTGTTCAGGGAAATTTTCTTTGGACTCAGGGATGTTCCAAACCCATTTTAAACAAAATAAAATGTAAGCAATCCCACACAAAGCAAACCAAATCTATCAATATGACACATTACATCCCAAAAAAGATATTATATGAAACTAATAACCTGGAAAAAAGTGTCATGATCACTCTCCTGTGCAGAGACTCGGATGAGAATGGATTTATATTCTCGGTTCTACCGTCTACATTCGAGGAAGCTAAGCAGTGCTAATGCAGAATAGCTGCAGGGTAAAAATATCATTGGAAGAATTTCACATTCACTAGCACACGATGCTGTCATGATCCAGGGCTTGGCTTAGCTTTAATTGAGCTTTCTATTTCTGACATTTTAATACTAAAATTATATAATTTCAGACTTAAATATGGAATTCAATGTTGTTTGTGTGCATGCATATGTGAAAATATCCCACATATAAGGAAAAAGATTTGCGAGTGCAGAAAAACAAAATATCTCATCAGATGAGATGAAGATTTTTTTTCTCCCAGCAACACAAAGAGTTCAATAAAAATTCAGCTTGAGTGAAATCCTGACACCTGGTGGTCAAAGCATGTAAATGCATCTAATGTTTATTTATTGATTTTTTTTAAGAATAAAGGGCAAATATTCTTAACTTTAAAAAGAAAAACAAATGTGAGAAAATATTGCAAATTTCAATTTATTCCAGAATAAATTAGATTCACTGGGGATTGAAAAAGGTTCTTCCTGGCTCAGATTTCATTGAATGAATCAAAAGAAATAGTGTACAAAACATGCACATTCATTTAAGTATGTGCAAAATTAAATACTTTTTAAAAAGGTTTTATTCTCTTCATCATCATAAATGACAGAATGGCCTGACAGAGCAGAAGGACTTCTCCAGTAATTACTGCTGATTCTGGGTTTGTTGCATCTAAATGGAGTGAAAGCAGATTACACCTCAACAGCAACACAAGGACCATTAATGAGATTTATGCCCCTCTTCTTGTCCTAAATCCTGAGAAGATTTTTCATAAATTGGGGGAAATTTTCAATGAAGTTTGCTTGTTTCTCCACCAGGTGGGCAGGCGGTACCTCAGGACCCTTCACCCTCCTCCACCTGCCCCCCAGGGCCCCCTGCAGCTGTGGCCAATGGCAGCAGTGACGTCATGGTGAACTTTGACCCAGACCCGGCTGACCTGGCTCTGTCCAGTGTGCCGGGGCAGGAAGCATTCGACCCGCGGCGGCATTGCTTCTCAGACGAAGAGCTGAAACCTCAGCCTATGATCAAGAAGGCACGCAAGATGCTTGTCCCCGATGAGCAGAAGGTACTTCATCTCCCACAATCCTTTGCTATTGTGCACATAAACATCTATCCTGCTCCCTTATTGGAGGAATATATTTGAACAACAACAGTCTTCATGAGGCCAATTCATCATGTTTGAAAATCCTTTTCTGAGATCAAGACACAAAACATCAGTATTATTATTATTATTAACATACTGATTTTGTGTTTAAATGATCTTTTATGTCAAATTGTAGTTATATTTTTCATTTCCATGCCAGTTTATTGTCTTCTTTCTTAAAAAGTAACCGTAGGTTTTTACAGTCTGAAACATTTTTTGTTTGTTTTTAAAGGCGAATCTGATGTTTGCAGGCACTCAACATGAGAGCGAAATCTATTAACAAGATAAAATTATTTTGAACTAAAAACAAAAATCACAACAATTGCTAAAAAGGCCCACTTCAGTGACACTTTGTTTATCATGTTTCCACAGAGACAAACCAAACAGACCCCCCTAGTGCTAACGGGCGGCAGCAGACATGTTTAGCTCGACTTCCTCCTTACAAAAGGCCACAGCTCTCTGACAGCTCTTGAGCTGATGTGGTAAAAACTGAAGGAGCACGACACCCACTGGTGTTGATGCTCCTTGATGAGGGTCATAAAACATTTGGTTGTCCGCTTGTTGTGCTAAAGAGAAGCTGTGATCAATGGCTAACGCTTTCACAGCTGCATCTCCTGAGGGTGTTAAAAATTCACCTTCAGACCTGCTGGTTTCTTCTATCAATCATGATTATGCAGCTTCTGGCCAAATCTGCTCAGACATTCCTTCGTGTTCTGTGCCACGTGCTTCGCTTTCCCAGATTTTTCTAACATTTTTCAAAAAGAAAGTTCATTTTCTGGATTCTGGCATGATGGTGTCATTAACCAGCTGTAGACAGAACTCTTAGGAAACATAATTCACCAATTTACATAAATCTTTCACATAGGAACATTTGTTCAACCTCAATTTGACCTCTTATTTCACTCAATAAGTCCAAAAGTCATGGTTTTACCCTGTTTTCTTCCAATTTCTCCTTCATTTGTAATGACTTGCATATTGCATACATTAATTTTAAAAAAGTTTAGCTTATGAATCTCCATTTCTATTGTGTTTAAACTAGTGATGCACCGATATGAAATTTTTGGGCCGATACCAATATCCGATATTAAGATCACTGTTATGGCCGATAGCTGATATTTGCTGATATCAGTATACTGACATTAATGCTTCTAAAATCAGCAGATTTTGTATAGAATTAAATTATTAAAGCTGAATTTACGTTATTATGTACACACATCACACACATTTACACTTCTGAGATGATTACAATCACCGTGACATGACTAAACAATTACACATCACCATCCCACCACCCTCTGAAACAGGAAAACAAACGGAGACAAGATGGAAAAAATATTGGTTGATAATATCGGCCCGATTTTTTTTTTATCGAACCGATACTGATATGATAAAAAATGACTAACATCGGCCGATACCGATGTTGATGACGATATATTGTCCATCCCTAGTTCAAACATGTTTTTAAACCACATGATGCGAACAAAGAATCAGAATCAAAAAGGAAGTAAGTGAGAGTCTCACATTACTAGGAATTTGCTTCAGTGGACTGGGGCAGACATACAAGTGAAGCAAGTAAAAATACAATACATCAGAAAAAATATTATGAATAATGAACATAAGAAACAAACAGTGACTTGTGCAGATTTGTATGGTTATTACGGTTATTTGGTGTTCAGAAGTCCTACAGCAGAGGGGAAGAAGCTGTTTTTGTAGCATGAGGTTCAGGTCTGAATAGACTGGAGGTGTGCAGATCATGGATTGATGGAAGGCTACAGCTAATCACCTTTTTTTGCTGAAAGCACAAGATGCTGTAGTTTGTGCTTCTCCTTGGCAGTGGTCCCTATGTACCACACAGTGATGGAGGAAGTGAGGATGGACTCTATGATGGTCATATAAAACTGGACCTTCTTCATCGGCAGTAGAACTGGGCAGAACTACTGTCAACCTAGCATGAATGCTAACTCCAACTGTATTCAATTACTGTCAGTCCATAAACTTCAAGCTAACTGTGCAACAGGAGGGAGTGGGACCAAGACGGATTTATACAGTCCCATCCACATAGCCTTTTAAAGGGAAACTAATGATGGAATATACTTTGGCTGCATTAAGATTTCTCTGAAAAAGTTTGTTCTGGCAGCCGTTATGTTGAAACTTGCTTCAAATCTTAAAATATCCCTTTTACTGACAGACTTTAACATCTATGTTCTGTGAGATTTTCAATTTACAGTTTTAGTTGATCATGAAGTTACATTTCTGAAACTAACTACTGATATTTACTCATATTATGGTGCCAGAACATCATGCATTTAATTTTTTAGTTTAATCAAAATCTTAAAGCAACACTTAGTTTCCCGCTTCTACCTCCTGCTGGTTGAAAGTGGAATTACAACTGCTGTAAACAACCCTGCCACAACTGTAACCCTAACCCTACTGTAGCTAGCACTAACAACAAGCTAACGCTAACATGAGCCAACAAATGAGCCTTGAAGTAAAATGATCTACACTGTTGGACCAAAAATATTATTTCTTACAAGTCCAGTAGCAAAAGGTCACCATCAGTCTGTGAATATTTGGTCTTCTTTAGCTCCCTCAAACAAATGTAGGCTGTGCCAGTGTTCATCTGGTTTTAGATCTTTGATTTGCCTCCAAAGACACTCTGTTCCTTTTACTTCCATGCTCTGCCATGATGCCTTGAAAAAAGGCAAAATTCTTCTCCTTTTTGTGTTTTTTATCAACAGTTTGCAAATGGAAAAAGCTAATTGCAAGCCTTTATATTAGCTACCAAGACGGTAAACAGGTATAGAGGTCTCCCAATCATCCTTACTCGAACACTAAAAGCTGTTACATGCAGATTTTGGTTAGCAGAAAGCTAAATAGTGCTATCCCATATGAAGATGATTAAGTTTAGGGCTCAAGAATTACTGAAGCCAGTTTGAAAGCAACAGCTTAAAGCGTGTTGTCTCTGCTCAATTGTTTTGATGTTTTGTTGAGAGTATTCATCGTTCTTCCTTTCCAATCATCCTTTTTCTCATCACATAACTGACCCTTCTCATCCCACTTTCTCTTCTTTTTTTGTTTCTCTCCTCCCTTCACCTTCTCCCTCACACACCCCAACATACCACACCGGCGCTGATGATAGGATGAGAAGTACTGGAGTCGGCGTTTGAAGAACAATGAGGCTGCCAAGCGCTCGCGAGATGCTCGGCGGTTGAAGGAGAACCAGATTTCGGTGCGCGCCGCCTTCCTGGAGCGGGAAAACGCCGCACTTCGCCAGGAGGTGGCCGACATGAGGAAAGAGCTGGGTCGCTGTAGGAACATCATCAACAAGTACGAGAGCCGGCACGGAGACTTGTGAAGCAGAGGGATGCAGAAGAAGGGTATAAGAAAACCCAACCACAGCACTTTAGTTGAAGTGGCAAGCAGGAGCGCTGGAGTAAACCTGCAGCAAGCGCTGTGTGACATCGGGCGCAAACACGACAAGGACTGTGTTTTAGAGCACACACTGGGCTCCAGTTTGACTCTGTTGATGCTGCTTCACATAAATGTACTCTACACACTGTTTCATCACATTTCCATGCCTCGGCAGCTCCCCCCTCCCCTCGCTGCCATGCTTACGCCTGGTGTTGCACTGCGTTTTTTGCAGGTATTGCGTTCCAGCTGCTGCTCTGGCCAGTTCAAACAGGGAGTTGTATTCACAATATGCCAGTGAAAATCAACTTTTTAAATTTGAGGCTTATGGACACAAGCCAGAAGTCAGCTGGGTCATTTTTTTTTCTATATTTCGGACAAAATAACTTGTATATTTTTGAACCAGGCAGGAAGGGAAGAGTAGTCCAGCAAAGAGGAGAAGAATGAGGAAGAAGAGGTACAGGGTTTTCATCCAAATTGCAAAGAGATTTTGGAAAAAAGAAATGCTTATTGTATATTTTTCTATTAGCAGAGATATTATGGAGGTGGATTTTGGAAATAATCTTTTGTATATTTTGTATATGGGTAGGGGTGGGGCTTTTAGCTGGACAGTAAACGGGGCCACGTATAGCGTTTATTTCTCTTAGATGTTTATTGCAAAACAACAAAGGATCTATTTTCAAAGTTACAGAGATGGTTAGTCAGACGCAGAAGTGAAACAGAGAATGTATCAAGGATGAATCAGGTATTTCAGTAACGATTGTTTATTGCATGTTGAAAAGAGCTGGTTGAGTGAAAGGAGGACAATAATTGTATAGAAAGAAAACTTTTTTGTTTGATTTCCTTGTGAGGTCATTTTGAGCACTTGAGTTGTTCTCTTCTATTTAACTCTGTGTCTGACTTTAAATAATCACAGGGCTTTTATTTTGAAGGCAAACAAGAATAAAAAAACAGGAAGTGAGTAGCCATCTTGGATTTGAGCACATGTTTGAGAATAAAGAACACGAGGACCATTTTTCCTGGCAGGTTTGCACTTAATTTTCTCACGTGTACTCTCTATTTAGTCCTTGATCTTGTTCCAGGAGGACACTAACTGGTTTAGGGTTGATTCGCCCATATGGAACTGAGACTGACTGAAACCGTTAGCATGCAGACGCACAAACACAAAGGCAGGAACAGTCCTCGCGCTGGTTTTAATCCTTATTGTTGTCGGTGATGTTGTTATGGACTTAACTATGGTGCTGATCTGATCCTCTACCTGACACACACACACACACACACACACACACACACACACACACACACACACACACACACACACACACACACACACACACACACACACACACACACACCTCGAACGAATAACTGAACTGCCTATACATTTCCTTTTTTGTTTCTTTTTTTTTTCTTGTAAATTGTTTTGAAACATCATATAATGATTTACACAAAAACACTTTTGTCCATACTTCCTTTTCAAACTTTAACCAATGAGAAAGAGAAATGCACCCTACTTCTATTGTACCATACAACTGTACTATTGAATATTAAAGTATTCTTTCACTAGATATATGTACGTGTATACAATATATGCTTGAATTATGTGATTATAGTTGTAACATACATAACTGAATACATATATTACAGAAAGAAAACTATGGATTAATTTTATTGGTTTTCTCTCAGGTGTTTTTGTCGCATAAAAAAATAAAAAGAATTACACAGATGCAAAAAAAAAACTTCTTTGAGATCAGAACCCAAGTTTATGTTTTTTCTGTCATATTTTGAAGGTAAAAGAAGTTATGTTTTTCTTTTCCTTGTGTTGTTATTTTTCAGTTTTAGCTGAATTTTTGACCAAATCACTATAATATGATCATTCTCCAAAATCCACTGAGCTCAGCTTCACAGTCTGCTATGTCTGTCGATCTTTGCATTTAAAATGTGAAATGAAAGAGAAAATGATCTACTATAACTTATGAATGCAACATTAAAAAGCAATACCACTGATAGCCACTAGATGGTGCTTTTAAACCTTTTGTCTACAAAAGACTTATTTCGAAAAGCATCAACTTCAAGATTTGAGGCCATGTACACACATAGCCATGTTTTTGTAAAACCAAATATCCTCCCCCACCCATTTAGGAAAAATAAACGTGGGTCTACACCACTTCGTTTTCAGCAAAAAAATAATAATCCAGTGCATTGTGAAGCATGCCAAGCCTTTAGGTGGCAGTAGTTCCCCAAATCATCAACGCTTTTGCTGAAAAACATTTATTGGACATTGAATAAATAGCTGGTGGGCAGTAGCTATCCATAAATGGCCATTAGACCGTTTTGGCTTGCTTTAACACCCCCTAATGTCCATTTTAAATTACTGTCATAAAAACAAACTGTTTTCCCCTCCCCCTCACTGCAGCCCATGATTTCAAATCAGCCCATTAAAGAAGCACATGTTCAATAAATATAAAAAAGTCATATCAACTAAGAAAACTAAAGCCATAAATTCCTGGAAGCACACTCTGACGTTCGCATTTTGGCTAGTCCCAATATTATCGACTAACAGAGTTCCTGGAAATCAACATGACAACATATTTAAACGTGATTACATTCACAGGGAAAGTACAAACATGCATAAACAAAACAAAATAAACTTATACTTTCACACACATGATTGTGATCTCTGCATCCAATTTGAATCCTTCATTGTCTCTGAGCTCTCGCCATTCACAAAAAACTTTCCCGATGTTGACGCTTGTTTGACCCCTTTTTCGGCTGTACGATTATCAACGTCCACAATCAAATGCTGACAACAGAGAACTCACAAATCTACTTTTTGGTCAGAGATTTTGAAATGATCGTTTTTTTGTGCCATTTATCTTCATTTTGGTGTGGATGACAGGCCAAGTCACAGAAAATATATTCATTTTTTTGTCTGAAGGAGATCCAGCTATGTGTTCAAGGTCTAAACAGTTTTCCTCGTTTTTTTGGTCACTGGAATGTTTGACAACAATTTGATCATTTGATAGTTATTTATTGTTTATGGAACTATTAGACATTCCATTCCACATTATCTATCCATCCATCTTTCGATCCATCTATTCATTAGTCCATTTTGTACATCCTTTTGCTGGTTGTCCTTTCCAGCATTCACTGGAAATTCTTGTCAAAAATCCTATGATCAGTGTTTGGGAACACGTTTGAGCCATGCCTGCCGACTGTGTCTCACACAGGTCACTTTTGAACCACATAGGAAAATGTCCTCATAGACTTCGGAATTGTATTGTAGTGTCAGGAAATTTTAGAGATCATCATATAATTATTTTAAATTATTATGAAACAACAGAAACATCAGAATGCATATGAAAGTATTTCTAAATGTTGTAATGGTCCATAAGGGATTATTGTGAGTCATGTAGCCTAATGTTACTGTTCCTTTAAGAGCGGCAGTGGCTGAAGAATGAAACTGAAAGTTGGACATTATGATAGTAGTTGCAAGTAATATTCTGAATTGTTTTACACTCATAGTTATGCAAAAAATCATTTTACAATTGTTTGATTAAAAGTACCAAATGTTAACTTTGGCTGCAATAACTAACAAGTATTGTTGGGGACTGAACATTTTGAACAAATGTTTAAATTGGAGTTTAGTTCTTTTGCATATGTTAAAGTTGTAAATAAAATTTCTTGTTGCAATTTAGTCACATGTTTTAATTATGTCTTAACTTGTTAAAAGTTTCTTACTTCGTTGGAGAACATCACGTTGTTTCCATTTTATTCAGTTGCAACTTAGTTTTATACATAATCTAGGTTGTCAAAGTTTCCTTATTTTCAATCTTGACTAAATTGAGAAGAATTTCTGACAGATTTAGGATCTCTCTTTTGACTTGGTGACTATTTTGAGAAAGCCATATTTTGTAAGGTCCAAAATTCCAGCAGCACAACAAAAACGGCTATGAGACTCAAATCAAAATGTAACACCAGACAACAAACATTATACAATCTCTGACAATAAACTAAAGGCTTTTCATTTAACATTAGGGAAAATGTATGTAGAAAATCACAAAAAGTAATAAAATGATGGAATTATCAGTTTTTCAACAAATTCAATCTGATTTGATAAGAACAGTGGTCAAAACTTTGGTTCAAATGATGTTTTAATTTTAGAATACATATTTACTGAAGAACTGGCTCAAATGCAAAGGCTGACAAACCTATCAGATCATCTTTTAGTTTCTGGTTTGGGATGTTATCAGATGGTTTAAAAGATATTTCAGGTTCTATTTATTGAAAGGGGTCTATTTTTTGTTTTCTACTATAGAGTAAAAAATGTTATAGTTATGGTTTCATTTGTTTTAATTTGAATCATTTCTTGTTGTCCGTTAGAGATTTTGCGTATTAAATCCCAGAGTCAACTTTTAATTCCTATCTTGATTCTCCCTTGTCTTCTATTTGAAACCAGACAAAAACTTTTACATTTATTCTCTGTACGATATATCTCTCTTTGCTATATTGGCAAACAGGGGAACACATTTGTGTGCTTTATTCTGATACCTACAATTCAGAAACTTTTTAACAGTGCTATTTTTCTATGTAAACGTGTTGTTGAGTGTGTTGCAACTTTTTCCTGTGGGCGTTGGAGGCTCACTCATGTGGTGGCAGCCACAAGTCAGCTGCTTGCAGGTAATACAGACAATAATATTTGTGACAATAACAATAATGTACACAGCCTTGTTATTTCTTCTTCAACTTTGTGAATTCTCGGCTAACTCCCCCTTGTTGTGTGATTGACTGTTATGAACTCTTAAGTCCGACAAATGCAAATCAACCGGGACTTCTCTCCAGTATTTTGTGCGCTGTCCACAGGGATGATGGCAGATGTGATTTTCCCCCCTTTTCACCAATAAAGGCTGATTCTTATTCACTGAAAAATAATTTCTAGTGTGTTGCTGCGTAATTTGAAAGTATGAATAATCTCTGTCTCTATCTGTGTGACTTTCTCACATTGAGCCTTTTTATTATTTTATAATGTGTGCGTGTGTGTGTGTGTGTGTGTGTGTGTGTGTGTGTGTGTGTGTGTGTGTGCGTGCGTGTGCGGGCGTGCGTGCGTGCACACGCGTGTGTATGTTGTATGTGTAGTTTGCTGAACACATGTAGATGTATATTCTGACATGTATGTGCCCTGAATTTTGTGCCCTCTGAATGTGTGTGTGTTCTTGTACTTACTGCCTACTGAGGACCACCATGCAGTTGCAACCAACAGAGTGAGGACATTTTTCAAAATGAGGACATTTTTGTGGTCCTCACTTTAAAAAAAAGTCAACCAGTTGGCTTTAGAGGTGTGGTGTGAATTAAGAATTTGTTAAGGTTAGGGTTAGGAATAGATCAGCATTGGTTAGGGTTAGGCATAATGCAGTCACAAAAATGAATAAAAGGCAATGGATGGTCCTCACTAAGATAGAAAGACAGAAGTGTGTGTGTGTGTGTGTGTGTGTGTGTGTGTGTGTGTGTGTGTGTGTGTGTGTGTGTGTGTGTGTGTGTGTGTGTGTGTGTGTGTGTGTGTGTGTGTGTGTGTGTGTGTGTGTGTGTGTAGGGGGGAGTTGATAACGTCACCACCTGTGAGTGGTGGGTTGTGTCAGCTGTTGGGCAATGTTGGTATCACCAGCTCCCCCTCATCACGCCACCCACCATCTGCCCAAGCTGATACTCATATTCAGAGCCAAAGTGTGCTAAGTTGGCTCACTTTGAGCCATTCTGTGTCAAACCGTGCCAGTGCTGTATTTACCCTATATTCTGTTAGTTTACCCAAGGCTTTTATTGTATGTCTGCGTGTGCCACCATAACTTTACTTTGAACCTTAATTATTAAATGATGTGATGAGTGTTGATCTATTTTCCAGCTATGAGTTGGAGGTTTGTGTGTTTTTAAGCTATACTGACATGATGATCTCATAGAGCTGTGAATTTAATAATGATCCAGATAAAAATATAACAGCTATCAACAGCAGAGGGCAGTATCTTACCATAAATCTATCCAATGTTCAAATCAGATATTTATGAAACATTCAGGGGGACTTCCAAACCTTTTTATACCATATGAACTTTTAAAATATATCAGATAAAAATCAACCCTGACCTATTTAGACCAGTTAAATTGAGAATTCTATAAAATCCAAGGTCTTTTAACATAGAACTGTAAAAGGAACCGTTTTTAAATAAAGATACAAATATCTATTCACCCAAAATCTTTACCCAGTTGTTCCTGCTCAAGACGATCAGAGCTGGCGTTTATTTCTAAAGGTTATTGGAGGACAGATGAGTTACACTGTGGACAGGGTATCAGTCCATCAACCAACATTTCCTTCACCTTGAGTCAACAGTGTGTAACCCAGGTTATCTTCCAGAGTTATTGAGCCTACATTCCTTTAAAAATACTCCATTGTTAGGAACCGTTTTTCAGTAGTATAAAAAGTTACGAGGGTTACTTGAACTCAGCATGCAGCCGAGCTGCGCAGCCCTCCCCACACCGGAGAATATTAAAATGTTTTTTGTCCGTTAGGCTGAACAGGTGAGCAGAGGTTCAGCTAACTGCCGTCAGTGAAGTAATAGATGACTGGAAACTTCTAGGAATGTAAGGTTCATCACTTGAGAAGGGTTTAAGATTATTTGTGAGGAGTTTTTATTGAAACAAAAGTGTTTTATGATTATAGAGTGTGTTCGCTACTGAAGGAGAAGCCGTTAGAAGTAGATCTTGATTTGTTTTTTGAGGAAACCCTTTGGTGAGTCAATCTAATGTTTCTTGAACTGAATGTATATGTAGATGTGAAACAAAGTTGAAAAATAAAACGTTTATGTAAGCTATGCTAAGCTATGTTCTGTGAAATCTATGTATGTTTTTGAACATTCGTGACGGTCTCATGTAGCTGCATTTTTAAGCCACCCGGCTAGCTGTTAGCTCAGTTTCTGTCAGTAGATGTGTTACACTGTTGAGAAAATGAATTGTACACAAATTTCCTGTGAAGATAAGGTGATTTGTTTTGTTTTTATATTTATTTTGTTAATGAAATCTACTTTTCCAAGTATATTTATTTTGTGAGTTTGGAAGGTAATAGAAAAAAGAGTGACATTATTATAATTTTGTTGCATATGTTTCATGCTGGCTTGTTGATTGAGGTTTAAATCACCTTTTCCTGTCCGGAAAGCCAACACATATGTAGCGTGATGACTTGTCCATTTCTGACCTAAAAGGCCCTGCTCTGTTTTGCTCTGCTCAAAGCAAAACCAGAAGTTTCTGACACAAACCTAATCTGCATGAGATATTGCTCAAGGTCTCATGCTCTGCTTCTAAACTGTGTCTTCCTTTCCAGCTCAAGAGAAGAATGAAGACAAAGGACTCTTTCTTTTAATAAATCAGAAGAACTCTATTTTTAATAAAGCTAATCAAACAAAGTGTTAGTCCAACAATAAAATGTGAACCAATCTGTGAAATGACAATGTTATGATCAGTAGTATTATAATAATGTAACTTTAAATATTTCCACTAGACATTTTCATCCACGTAATGTTAAGATTCACATGACACATTTCCTTTTTCTGATCCAATCAGATCCTTCCAGATCTGACGCGATGCGTGGTTTTGTTGGTGCTTGGTAAATCTGCCCCTTTTTGATTTGACCGTAAATCAAAACATCGAAATTATAAAACCATGCCCATGTCACCTTAATTTACGTTCAAGTGTTCTAGAGAAGTTGTTGGAGTGGCCAATCCGTAACTTTCTTCTTCAGCCGAAATAACCTGGATTAAATCTGTTGCATGTTCCACCTGCTGCAACGGTTCCTTTCAGAATAAAAGCTGAACCATCATGACCCCCTTGTTTGGGTCTCGCTAGATGCCAATAAAACTGTTGTGACCCGGAAGTATCTCAAGACTGGTCTAGTCGGCAACCGCTGCTTTTCCTACCGGCTTCGGTTCCAGAGAAGACCAAACTGGACCTCGACATTCCTGATCTAACGGGGACTTCCGCAAACGGTACGTAGGCCGGCAGAATGTCGTCTCAATGTGTGTTATAAATCTCCAAACCAAAGCTTAGAGCGAAACATCATCTTCACTCCCATCAGAACTAATCCTTTCTCCGAATTTGCTGGTTCTGAACATTTCACACATACACCATTCTCAGTCTTACTTCACCTTAGTTACACCATACACCTAGTGTTTAAAGTTAGTCTTGTTTAATTTGTTTAGTAATAAATCTTTAACCTTTTTAAAGCGGAATCTCTCTTTTCTTGAAGTTGACACGAAGTGTTGCTCCATCCCTGCAATAAAAAGATCTGATCTTCTGGTTAAATTTACTCAAAGGTCCATGAAGGTGATATTTCATCTTTCATGATATTTCACAATTTATGGTTTCTACTTAAATGTAGGAACATCTTCTCTACACATCCAAGGACCCAGATGCACTGCTTTGATCCGCTGGAGGGGTATTAATACTCATGGGTGCCACATCCATGGCAGGACGTTTTCATCATATCCTGTTTCATAGTGTCATTTAAGACCTCTAAACTATTCAAAGGACAAAGGATTTTTTTCCGTTCCTGAGTGGGGGTTTGGACACTTTTTTTGGCAACTTTTCAACATTTTAATGGACTGAATTATCCATTTGCCCAAAAGCAAGAGAACTGGGACATAGTCCTGAATACATTGTTGAATGATAATTGGTTTTATTTATGTTTATTTATTTGGCAGACACTTTTATCCAAAGCGACTTACAATTTATAACCTATAGGGTATGTTGTGATCTGTGGAGGAAACCGGAGTACCCGGAGGAAACCCACGCATGCATGGGGAGAACACGCAACTCCACGCAGAAAGGCCGCAGCCGAGTTTTGAACCTGCAACCTTTGTGCTGCGAGGCAACAATGCTAACAACTGCGCCACCATGCAGCATATATATATTGATTGTTCAATTTCATCATTCCTCTAAGAATCCTCTAGGAGAGGGAATCTAGCATTTATTTTCTTTATGGTGAATTTTATAAACTGTTACATATTTCAATATATTTAATTTATTGAATTGATTGTTGTGTGTGTGGTTTATGGGTTGGAGGTATCAAAGCTCAGATAATGAGCTACTACTGCCAAAAATCCAGCAATAGAGTTCTAAGGGGGAAAAAAAGCAAGAAACTTTAGGAAATAAGAAGCATTTGATCCAGGAGCTCCCACAAACACTTTAACCCTGAAGAAGTATTTCTCGCTGATAGATCTGAATACAAATACTCAGTTTTTTCAGGGAGCCAGGGTTTACAAGTGCATGTTAGAACATAGGAAATCTAAGGCACCTGGCAAGTGTTGGACCAGCGACCCTGGTGCTGATCCAAAATCTTTTCTAGTCATCATCAATATACTATACACATACACATAACGTAATGGATTAGCCTTGTTGAAAAATGACTTTTACATGTGTTCAAGCCTGGCCTGACATACCTTCTTCCTGTCTGTGTGGCGTTTGCGAGACAACGGGATGCTGACGCTGACCCATCGCTTTTAGACATCTGGGTCAAGAGCTGAGGTCGTCACAGAGTCAAGTTGGTGAATATGCATAACTACCAACCTGTGATGACCCCTTCAAGTTTATCTTTCCAACAAAAAACAAAACATAAAAAAATGCATAAAATATTACTTTTAAAAGTGCATAATGTAAGACTGAAATAAAAAGGACACCCTTTGGTCATATTTGAGTACTACAGCCCATTTTTAAAACACATGAGTGACTCACCTCCATTCTGTTTCATGGCTGTTGCCTGTTATGGATCAGCACCAGATGATTCTAGATGATGAGTGAAGACAAGTCAGACACAGTAAGTTGATAAGTAGATATCTACATTTCACTATAGTATTGAGTTGTTGGTAATTGAAAAGGTACCTTGAGGCCGTAAACATTGTTAGTTCAACGTTAGCTCAATGTTAGCCTCTAGCCTTCTTCACCTGAAATTAGAAGAAATGAAAAGGAAGTCGTGGCTTCTTAGGATTACAAAAAAAAATTATCTAAACTGCTCTTTTTACTGGTTGTTAGCAAGTAAAGGGTTGTTTTCCATCATCCAGAGCTTGTTGCTGGCCAGTGTTGAATTTAAAATGTTGATGCAATAGCATTAGCTGGCGCAGACTCAGCAACCCAGCGTGCTAACACATGACTTTGTCCTATTTTGGCCTTTATGACAGTGGAGGTTGTTGTGGACTGTAGGAAGCACGCAGCTGAAGGTGTCACACACCTGAAGGTGTGTGTGCATGTGGCACAAGCAAACTACAGACAGAAGTGTGAAATGATTGGTAGATGTAAAAATTCAAACCTTGAAGCGACCATTGTTTATTCAAGGATTGCAAGTGTGACATGGTTTTGAATAAATACCTCCTTGAGGTCAAAGAAAGGGTCTGTGTATATATATATATATATATATATATATATATATATATATATATATGATGTCCCGATCATATTTTTTTGCCCTCGAGTCTGAGTCATTTGATTCTGATAATCTGCCGATACCGAGTCCCGATCCGATACTTTCGATACATAAAAAAAAAAAAAAAATAATAAAGAAAAGGAATAAACAGTTCCAGAATGTTCCTTTTTTTTTATTTAATTACCTTTTTATTTTATTTTTAACAACAGATCAGTTCTGTGAGGTAGCTTGAACAATCAAGTAATAAATAACATACTGTAAATTCTTCACTTTTGGACTTTATTGCAACTATAAAAAGTCTTATATAAAAACAGATAGCACTTCAACTTAAAATACCTGGCAGGGGTCTATTTTGCCTCAGCCCCCAAAATGGTTAGATACGTCCCTGGGCATGGGACGGAGTTTTGAAGATGGTCTGAATTGTATCAACTATATAAATACTACATGCTGATAAATTATTGCTTTATACAGGTACAAACTAGGGTTGTCACGGTGTGAAAATTTAACCTTACGTTTATTGTGACCACAATTATCACGGTTTTCGGTATTATCGCGGTATTTTTTTAAACGAGTTATATTTTCAGACAACTAAATAAACACTGTGTATCAGGAAAATATTGTCCTCAGTTTGTGTCTAAATTTTGCCTACAATTTGTTATTTTGTAATTATGTTGCTTATTTGTTTACGTTTTTCCCCTTTAGTCTTTAAAATACCTATATTTGCCCATAACTTCTTATTTTATGTCTGTTTGATGTCATCATTTTCAAAATATTAGATCAGATGATACTCAGTACTCAAGTAGCCTTCTAATCAGATACTTTTTTACCCTTACTTGAGTAATAATCCCTATATCAGGAAAATATTGTCCTCGGTTTGTGTCCTTCCAGTGAGCTTTGCAGATGTGGGAAAATGTCATCAGGCAGTAATAATTGTTAAATTCATAATTATTCTCGGAGAGAGACCAACTCTTATCTGCCCCTGGGAGCCCCGTGATGCATAGCGTCATTTCAACGTGGGGGTGTCCGCGACACGGTTTATATGCAGGTAGCGGCGCTGCGGCTGCTCTCCCTCAACCCAAATCCTCGGATCACTCATTTTAGCTAAAACGCTAACGTTAGCTTGCCTTGCGTTGACTGTAGATATGTGGGTGATAGCAACGCAGATGTGTCATGAGATTTGAAGCATTGCTGCCTTTCACAGACACTTTTTCTGCACGTGCTTCAAACAGGATAGCCGCCTTCTATCAACTGTCCCTCTGCATTCTTCAAATATCTAAAAGATGCCCATACTTTCGACTTTGTCTTCTTTGAGGGATAATAAATGTCCTGAGCACTGCCGTCTCCTCCTTTGGCCATTATTTCAGCTTTAGCTTCAAGAAAGTTTTGGTTGTAAACAACAAAGTGCGCATGTGCCACCTGCAACTTCAGCAGATGATACGGTGGCTGGTAAGGGTCACTGCGCCTACACCGTAGCCACGGTAATCCACCGAGATAATATAGTTTTTAAAAAACAAGACTGTTATTATTATTGTCAACTTTTTTTACCGGGGTTTACCGCTACACCGGTTACCGTGACAACCCTAGTGCAAACGTGTAGTGGGATCAATCTACCTGCATTTTATTTTTTTAAGAACTTTGTTTTGTTTTCTTGGCTTTTATTTTCCATTCTTCCTGTCCTGTCTGTCTCTGATCTTCCTGCATCTCCCAGTCCTCCAGAAAAACTCCTGTTCACTTCCTTCTTTTTCACCTGACAAATAACTTTTTAACTAGCAGATCAAATTGATCTATCGACCGCAAAAAAAAGTGGAGTGTGCGCCGCGCTGCCCGGCTGCGCCAGTGACAAGCGCTGCAATGCGAGCGCGTCCACACGTCATGCTCAAATACAGACAGAACTTACCAGAGAGAAAATGAACGGACACGAACGACTGTGTTTTAATTATATATTTTTGGTGACGCCACTTAGAAACTTAGAAAATGTTACTGTTGCCGTGTGCAGAACGCAGCTGGAGTCAGGGCCAGATTAACACTTTGTTGTACCCTGGGCAACAGTATTAAAGGGCCCCATCATCACGACCCAAGGATCACCATAATATGGTCACATACAGAATATTTAACTGTAATATGCAGTAAATATACTCAATACTTGAATGCCTGACGTCACATAACCCGCTCAGGGTAACCTTTGACCCACCTTGTGTGGACTGACCAATGAGGTGAGGGTCTTAACTTGAGGCCCTCTCTTCGTTGATCAGTCTGCATGAGACTGACTCAACTGACATTCAGTCGTAGGCAGCGAAGCGTCTCTGTGCAGCACAAAAGCCCGGGTGGACAGTTTGTTTAATATAGGGTGATCATATTTCCATTTCCAAAAAAGAGGACAAGGGATCTGTGCCTATGACGTCACACTATGGCAACGCCACACAAACCATGTTGGGACCCATTTTTTGTAAGAACTAAATTAATATCAGATTCTGCCAGTAAAAGGGCTCTAAAACAATTCAAATGTAAATATTTTGCATATTTTTTGCAAAATCTCATTTTTCTGCTTTAGTGCTGCAACAAGGTTTTATTAATAATAAATTATTATACCTTTTGTTTTACTACAGCATCGGTAAGCTTCCTGTGCACAGATAATTAAGGATGCTTGTTTCAGCTGTGAGATTAGACGATAGGATCAATGAAAAAATAAGTTGTCACACACTCCATGGAAACTTTCAGAAAATCCGCAAATAGTGGCTTTCAAATGGTTTTGTTACTTTTTGCAAGTTTAGAAAAGCAGCAGATGAGACAGCATGTCTGATAATTTAGTTTTTCATCTGATAATATTAGAACATGTCAGTAATGTCTGAGGAGACTTTATAAACACCGTATAAGTAATACTCCTGGAGAGGGTATGAATTACACAGAGGCTTCTGGGGAACCCAGTTATTGGGGGGGGGGGGGGGGGGGGGGGGGGGGGGGGGGGGGGGCATTTTGCCTTGGCCCCCAAAACATCTTGAAACGGCCCTGGGTGTGTGATTGAGTTTTGAAGGTGATCTGAATTGTATCAAATGTATAAATATTACATGTGTGTAACTTAATTTTTTTACAGGTAAACTGGATCTCTTTTGTGATCCTTCTGGATGAGTAAGTTAAGGGCATCAGGGGAGCCTGACAACCTTTAAGTTGCTCTTCTGTAATTTCAACCCAGTATCCATCTCCGGATCGGGAAGTAAAGCCCGAGTGCCGATCAGTTTGAAAACACGTGATCGGGGAGATTTCGGATCATGTGATCGGATCGGGACATCTCTAACACACACACACACACACACACATATATATATATATATATATATATATATATATATATATATATATATATATATATATATATATAATTATTATTACTATCATCATTATTATTATGATTTTGTGTGTGTGTGTGTTCGACAACATTCTGGAGTATCCAACCTTCTTGGAGTCTCTGGAAGACACTGTGGGACATGCCTTGGATGGAGAATCTACATTATATTTGATCTTTCTCCAATTCAGAGCATTTTAGTCGCAGAATAGACTGTGGGACACTGACTGAACTGCATTTTGAGCCTCTATTGCCGGTTTAACAGAAGAGGTAAGATTATGATTGTTGGTAAAGTGGTAACACTAAATCCTGTGATGGGTATGTAGGTTGAATGGAGCCACAAATTAGTTTTTTAGTGTTGAATCAGCTTGTAGGCCTTCAAAGACAGTAAACATGCTTCAGCAAGACATGACAACAGGGTTGAAAACTTCCATTCATTTCCTGTTACGTTTCCAAAGTTTGGCCACAGAAGTTTAAGATCTTGGAGGACAAAGCTCAAAATTAATCAGAGAAGCAGAGGTGCCGCGTGCCAACAGGTAGGGCAGGGTATTGCTTGGGGGCCCAGGCTATTAGGGGCCCCCAGAGCACCAACAAACTATGAAACGAGTCAGAACCACGACATTAGTGAGATATTGAAAGATCTCATTTCACAGCTTGTACTTTTTGCTTGGGGCCCCAACACACCCTTGTAGTGGCACTGCCCCCTGGCCAACAGTCTCCAGCTGCTCTTGTTTTGTCCAAAGTCATTCCCTGGAATGAAAAGACATGCAGTCCCTCTTGAGAGTTTTAGGTCTGCCTCAGGGATTCTCTCTCAGAGGAATGTGCCTAAAAACTGCCATAAGGACCAAACTCTGAACCCTCCTGATCAGATGTCTGAACCATCTTTGAGAGAACCACAGATTCAGGAGGACCAGCATGGTTTAGAACGTTTAACATCTGGATTCACAACCAGAATCAGCAATAAATAAATAAATAATAAAAAACAATCTTCATATATTCAAATCAATCGAAATTAAGACTTTTTTCCTTGTCAAAAATTCCAGATACTCTACTTATCCTAAACAAGACAGCGGTGGGGTCAACTACCTCACATGCCCACACACCTCCTATGATGTGTTTGTGTCACAACGATGCAGCCAGTGAAATGTCATGCAGAACACTGATGAGAGAATCAGGCAAAGTGATGTAATTGCCTCTAGCCTGCTGAGTTCTTGGAACTCGATCACTGAGATCTCAGAATACAAAGATTTCACACCAATTTCTCTGATGAATGCAGCCTGTGAGCCCAGTTGGACGACACTTATTATAATGCGTCTGTTTTCTTTCATGCCACAAACACGTCTTGATGCTATTTTTAACAGTTCAATGATAATTTCCATTTTGTTGTATGACTTTGATGTAATATTTAAAGAAAAACGAATCACCTCCTTATTTTGGCATTTTTGTTGTATAAAAACAACAAGGCGTATAGTACTTTTGAAAGCGATTTATTTCATGTTTTAGTCACAATTCTGAGCTGACTCTCATGCAAATAGCTATTCATTTAAATTAATTTAATTCAGTAAAATGTAGAATGGTTGAGTTTTTTTAGCTGCTTCATAAAAGAATCAAATCTTCCCGAAGAGGGATGTAAATCTTCTCCACCCTGCCAACAGTCTCTCTAAAGCTTTTCACAGCCCACTCAATCTTAAGAATACACAACTGGAGGATTTCCTGTTATATGCTTAGTCAGCATCTATCTCATTGCTGTTTATATCAAACACATTGGACAATTTTATTTCCTGTAGAGATGCTCACATCTTTTTTGAAGTTGCAGTCACTGAACACATCATAAATCAATGAAATTTTCAAGATTGTTACGAACGACAGTAATATACAGTGCTCAGTATAAATGAGTACACCCCCTTTAAAAAGTATGAATTTAATCAGTCAATGAACAAAAGAACAATTTCTAGAATTTTCACAAGGCTGGGTTTCATTGAACACTTGTTTAACTCCATAACATGAAATTAAGGTTAATAATATAACAGATCATAAAATATTCACTTTTACTAAACTTGGTTGAAGCAAAAATGAATACACCCCACAGCAAAAACCACCATGATTTTCAAAGACAACACTCCAAGTCGTCTAGGCATAGAATAAACAAGATGCAACATGTTGCATCATCTATCTTTTTCCATTCTTCATGAATAACCTCTTTCAGTGCCTGGAAGCTGGATGGAGAGTGATGCTCAACTTGCTGCTTCAGAATTCCCCACAGGTGTTCAATTGGATTCAGATCAGGAGACACACTTGGTCATTCAATCATCCTCACCCTATACTTCTTCAGAAATGCAAAAGTAGCTTTAGATGTGTGTTTTGGATCATTGTCGCGTTAGAAAAGTGCACGACGACCAAGTGCAAGGAGTGATGGTAGCATCTTCTCCTTCAGTATAGAGAAGTACATTGTTGAGTTCATAATACCATCAATGAAATGCAGCTCCCCAACACCAGCAGCACTCATGCAGTCCCACATAAGGACACTGCCACCACCATGCTTCACTGTTGGCACCATGCATTCACCTTTACGATGCCATACAGTTTTGAAACCATTAGTTCCAAAAACAGTGATCTTTGTCTCATCACTCCAGAGTATTGAGTCCCAGTAGTCTTCATCTCTTTCAGCGTGGGCCCTAGCAAATTCTAGACATGCTTTTTGGCTTTAGGGCTTCCTTCATGGACGATCTAATGCATGCCATTCCTCTGCAGTGTGCCGTATGGTGTCACGGGAAATGGTCACTCCAGTTTGGCTTTCTACTGCTTTAGCTAACTGCACTGAACTTGCATGGTGATTTTCTTCAACCCATCTCATCAGAAGACGCTCTTGTCAAGATGTAAACTTCCGTGGACGGCCTCTGTAAGATGGTTGTACTTCCATCTTTCTTACATTTTTGGATCACTTTTGCTATGGTATTCTGACTGATATGTAAAGCTCTGCTGATCTTCTTGTAGCCCTCACCTTTTTATGTGTAAATAAATGATGTCCTTTCTCAGATTTTGTGACATTTCTCTTCCATGCGGAGCCATTGCTGACGACATGAAATGGGAAGAGCTTTTCTTTGTTCAGTAATGCTCTTTTATACTCACCTGTCTGCTGGACACCTCTTAAACGACTCATTAGATTCACCTGTGGTTGAATGCCTGTTATTCAAATTTTGTAGTCTTAAGTGTGGCTTTTCTCCCGAGACTATGGGGTGTACTCATTTTTGCAACATGGGCTTGAATTGATGTTAGGAACATTTTTTTTTTGTGTGAGAAAGAACAAATCTTAATTGCAATCAATGGCCCACATTTGTGGGAGTATTCTATAGTACGGTATCTGTTTCTGAAAGGAAACTAAAGGTTTTCTGACAAATGTAGTGGGGTCTACTCATTTATGCTGAGCACTGTACATTGTTACTTGTTGTTTTGTTCAAATTAAATGTAAATTACTGGTAACTTTTAAGGTTAGGTTTAGTGGAACCAGTTAATGTAACTTAGTTAAGCAAATTCAACCTTTCATTTTTTATAGTGTACAATAAAATTGGAGAAGTTTTAAGTAGATAATCAATGGAAACATGATCTGATCCATTTTGAATATTTATAATAATGTTAATTTTAATAAAAGCACAAATGTGTGACTAAAGCCCCAGTTACCCTCATTTCTTACATGATGATGTGTCCTTGTTGAGGCCTGCTGACATTTCCTGGTTCCTCTGGGGGCTCAGAGAGGACGAGAGTTAACAGAAAGGTGAAGCATGATTAATGGGAAGATGGTCACAGGGAGACAGCAGGGGAGGGATGAGAGATGAAACGGAGGGATGGATCTGAAATGCCAGGATGCTGGAGTCAGAGGAGATGGATGTGATCTCTGTGGTTTGTTCTGACAGGGCGACCTGATGCTTTGGTCACTGTGATGTTATCGGTTTTCAATAAGTTCAGCTGGGTCTTCATGCAGAAATTGGATTTGGTTAATCAGTAAGTGGAGTCGTGAAGGGTGTCGATGGCTGATGCCCAAACTGATTTCTGACTAGGAGTTTACAAATCTACAGTCAAATTTATTTGGTTTATCTGATTTTTGTCAAATTTCAGCAATCAAAAAGGTGAAATCTGGAGGATGTGTGATCATTCTGCTGGTGTTGTGATGTTTTGTTTGTGCTGTGGCAGTGCAGGCAGGAATATATCTTTGGGTTATGCTGAATGCATGGTGCAAAATAAAGAACAGTAGATGTTAAATATTTATGTGGTGAAGAATAGCTTGGAATTTATTCACTTTAGCCCCCCAGGCGAGACAGTGGTGCCCCCAGAAATTTTTCATAGGGACCTGAGTGCCCCCCAATTGGCGGACAGACACATTTACCATTAAAAGGTATGCCCTACGCTGCACCTCTAACAACATGGTAGAGCCTGGACTACAAGACAATATAAACCTTTTTTACATGCTCCAAACACAATTAAAACTACAATTAAATGAATCATGACAAATTGTTCTTTATGCAGAAAATAAAAAGGAAAGAAGAAAATCAACTTTTTTATTGTTAACTGTTGATGTTAACTGTTATGAGCAGGGACTGTTGTTTGTTATGTTGTGTAGTTGGTAGAAAGCAGGCAGGCAGTAACTTTATCCTGTTATACAGCAGGAAGGACAAGCATACGTGGGGCATTCATCTTGTAACCCTCAGCAGAACATCTCCTGAACTTTACACTACACCTCACTTCATCAGTAACACTTGTAATAATGTTTACACATCCCCCAAAAATCCCACAATATTTACCTTCATAATGAGACCAATGTAATAAAATGGACCATGAGAAATATACTCAGCAAAGTGTGTAAATGTCATCTGTGCCTCACTAACATTATTTGTAATTAGACAAAAAAACTGCTTGGGCGCAAACTGTCATCAACTCATTCACTGCCAGCTGTTTCCTGATCAGAAAAGCCCTTCGCTGCCAGCGTTTTTCAGCGTTTTTACTTCTTTTTTAAGAGTCACAGAATGTTGCGCTCTATGATGATGTCAATGCCAAAACTACCAAAATAACCACAAAAAAAAAGAGTAGACTCACCTCTTACATCAGGAAGAGTGTTTCGAGCATTACCCGGTCTTTCATAATTTGTTGTTGAATTGTGATCGGCAGAAGCTTTTCCGGTTCGCACCTCACTTTTTTTACAGCAATGGCCCAAAACGATCTCCTAACACATGGATTTTCTGCTTCCTGATCACGTGACGTGTGATGGATGAAGATCGGCTTTAGAGCTGGGATGTTTGTTGTCACGGTGCAGGGGCTAGTTCCGACACCCACACAGTTAAAAAAGGCAAATGACAATGGCAGTGAATGAGTTAATGATTAAAGTGCGATTAATCAAGATTAATTTATCACAAAGGCTCAAATTAATTAGATTATTTTTATTACGTCCCACCCCTTATATGTATATATATATATATATATATATATATATATATATATATATATATATATATATATATATATACACTTGATTTGATAAGCCACTAGGAGCTATTCTTTGTTTTGAGAATATTTAGTTTGATGCAAACAGATCGAAACAACAGCTCATTAAAGCTGCAGCCAACTTGGACAGTAACATCTCTCCCAAACTATTAACTCTCACTATGTGTCCCTGTGTCCACAGATAAATCAATTGTCATTCTTTTCCCTGCTTTGCACCATTTTCCCCTGAACCTCATAACAACGCTGAGTTTGTTTGACTCAGTGGCTGCTAACGATGTGATGGAGCGCTCACTTGTTTGTTCCGGTGACTGTGGGAGGCTGCGTTGTTCCTGATTTATCCTCATTAGATTTGCTGCAGCAGCTGTAGCGGCCGAGAATTTCCTAAATACCAACTGATCACTGCGGATAAAGGCTGCTGTTGGGAGTTATGTTCACAAAATGACGGATAAATAGAAAAACAGCAAAGTGCATTTATACAAATAAGTAAGCCCTTAACTTAACGTGAAGCTGGAGTAAAATCAGTCAGTGAGTTTTCTGTGATGATGCAGGCTGAATTTGCAACATTAAAAGATAAAAAAATTTAGCTCCAATAACATTAAACATTCAATCAAATTAATGATTTTAGGACATAAAGGTTCCTTGCCTGTCCTAAATCCTGTTGACTTCTTTCATTTCCCCCAGAAATACTAGTATTTTAGACTTTTTCAGACTTTTTTCAAGATTTTGGGGCAACATTTGTTTTTCTAAATCACCATCAAGTTGCTCTGAACATTCAAACATGCTGATTTTATATTTTCTCCTCTAATAGCTATAGACCTTCTTCCCCATCCATGCGTGAACCATGGAGGCTTCTGAAAACAACACCAGACTCAGTTATGTTCATGTTAATTTTAAAATTACACGGTTATTCTGTGATTAGTTTTTCACGGTAAAGTGAGCTCATCATTTTCTTCCCTCCTTCAAATGTAAAAAGGCCATAAACTAACATTTTCATAAATGTACAACCAAATCTAGAACAATGAAACAACAAACGAGCTCTTCTTGCATCAGCATAAATTCTATTTGTTTGTAAATATTTGCAGATTCAGCTGAAAGTCTGATATGACTAAAGCAACAAGATGTGTTTGACAAATGATGAAAGAACAAAATTTTACTAATGCTCAGAGTAAAAAATGAAGTGAGAGTTGAGGGCAAAGAAAGGTAAAAAGAAACAAAACAAACTATTTAACAACACAGTGGCCCAGGGAAGCAGTTCAGGAAGCTGGAGGATTTCACACTCTAGTAAAAAAAAAGTTAAATGGGGCCATTGGGACTGCAGCAGAGTCTGGACATTCCCCAAGTTTGTCTAATTGGTCAGCAGGGAGCAGCAAAGGGCATTCCACTTGCAGCAGAAACCTAGCCTAGTGAACTAGACCAAATTCTTGCTTTGCAAAGTTTGGTCTAGGCATGCTCCATTGGAACCTCAGCAGCGCCTACCAGGACTCTGGCTGGCCAATCACAGCTCTCTAGAGGGGTTTCAAACACATAAAGAGCTGTGATTGGTCCATAACGGTGGGCCAATCATAGTGCTCTATCTGCTTAGTGAACAAATCACAGAGCTTTATCCGCTTTGTGGGCCAATCAGGGCACTCTATATGCCTGGTGGGTGGGATGATGCAACAGAGTGAAACAAGAGTATGTCACATTCATTGTCCAGTGGAATGCGGAGATCATTTGAAAGACAACGGTAGAACCCGCCCCACAACCGAGAGCCGTCAATGGAGCGAGGCCAGACTAAATAATACATTTATTTAGTCTAGCTTGTAGGGCTGTAGCGAAGCCTCGACAAAGTCGACGGCTCGATTCCAAAAATTTGTCGACGTCAGATCCGGAAGTCGACGCACCGCGCCCACTTGTTGCATCCCCAGGGGTTTGTAAATAGAAGAGGAATCTGCCTGTTTTTCCTCTAGTTCGCCCTCTTCTCCGCCATCACTAACATCTCCGCCAAATACCGAAGACCCGGAACAACGTCCGTCCACTACTAGATTATTTTGCTGTTTTGCCCCTTCGTCTCCCGGCAACGGACAACAACTTCCGGGGTCAGATGCGCTGCTTCGTGTCTATCGCAGATGTAGAAAATCACCGGAGCGCTTCTCCCTTCATTAAGGAGCTTCTTTCAGACATTAGGAGAGCTGTTTTGTGGTAGCAGTCTCTCCTCCGTGCTGGTCTGTTTGCTGCTGGGTGTTTTTGGTTTATTTAAACTTGGTAACTTGAACTTAATGTTGGTAAAGCTACTGTTAGCATCTTCGCTAACAGCTTATTTCGTTGGGATAAGCTGTTACGTTTTGGTTTAGAGTTCATCTTTTTTGTGGTGTAGATCTCCCTTTTATTACATTTAGAGTGTTGTGGGTTTTCGGTTTAGTGTAAAATATCACCTGAGTTTGGTTTAACCCGTAACACCACTCGCCTCACGCACATAAGTGACCAAAACAAAGCAGCATGGAGACACTCCATCTTCTACCACCTCTCAGGCAGCAGCCTGCACTCCCAAGTTCTACACGTCACCAGAACATAACCAACCAACACAATAAACGCAGTGTTATACAAAATGGAAGGCCTGTAGTGTTTATTCTCTTACAGTACCAATTTATCAATTTTTTTGAGGAATTTATTTGAGATTTTCTGGTTTTTGTTAATTGTGCAATAGAAAAATAATCATTAGATTAATTTTCTAAATAGTCATTAGAATAGTCGACTATTCGATAAAATAATCGTCAGAATAATCGTTTTAAAAATAATCGTTTACCCCCAGCCCTACTAGCTTGCCAGGCTAGCAGAAACCTGTAACAGAAGCAAAGGTGCTTGAAATATCATTTAAACTAACTGCCTATTATTAACAAGGCTAAAAGGTGCACTGGCCTTCAACACCACATTAAACACCATTTAGTAACATCACACTTCTGCAGTCAGATTGCTTTAAAAAATTAAATAATGTAAATCTGATCGACCGTACCAGAGTGTGGCTATAGCTAATTCACATCTGCAATCCATTTAAAGAATATTTAATGAGAATAGCATCATAAAAAGATAGAAAGCAGAAAGATACAAAGCAAACACACACATGCACGTATGCATGAGCACACACACACACACACACACACACACACACACACACACACACACACACACACACACACACACACACACACACACACACACACACACACACACACACACACACACCATCAGGCAGCATGTTCTATTGTTTTGTAGCTTTTACAGACAGCTTTGTGTTGTATCTCTAGCTTGTCCCATTATGACATTTAGAAAAGGGTCAAAACCTGCGTAGATGTCTCGGCTGCATCCAGACAAGAACAACGTTTTAATATGTCTGAAATTCATTAGGTTGGGTTTTTGTGTTCTGGCAGTTTTCCTGAGCAGTAAGAAGCTGTGGGAGCTGTCTGATGCTATCAAATATTTACAATTAGTGAGAGAGTTTAATCAGAGCAAGAAGGGTTTGTTTAAAAAAAGAGAGTTAAAGGACAATCTTACTCTGCCCACATTTCCAGTTTGAAAAATGCACTATAAGGAGGCGTGGCCTGGCAGCTCTGCAGCAGTGACTGACACAGGCCGTGTTCGAGATAAGCCAGTTCTGCGCAGATTAGACCAGCGGTGATCGACGAGCGGTGCATGCCGGTTAGATTTGTGTCAGACTTGACGCCGACTTGCTCTGACGTCATGCATACGTAGGCAACGATGACCTCGTGAGATCAAGGCGGCCGCAGATTTTGGAGCAAGGCGCTGCAGTTGCTCACCACCGGCTGCAAAACCTAGAGGATGACGGGAAACGCCTGGCTCTCACCTGATCTAAGATCTGATTGGTTCACATTCTGATCCAAATATCCGGTGGTAGAACATGAAATGTTGGTTGGTCACATGTATTCTGTAAATCATGTTATGTTGATAATAACAACAATATAGGCCATAAAGAGAAATGTGTTTTGTGTTCTTTTGTTACGTTTCCTATGAGCACACTGAAGCTACAGCTGCTAACCTTTACTTATTATTACAGTCATGTCTCCATATACAGTATGTGATATCCACAAGCACGTGAGGATGTGTTTCAGCTGCTAACAGGCACCAGAATTAAAATAAATAATTAAACAACTCTAACGCGATATCTTCAGCCATCGTCACCCCCGAGCTACACATGCAGGGAAATCTGTCCGACGTAAACGCCAGCTTTCAGCCACTCCCCCTGCTGCTTCCGTCTGCTCTCGTCTGTTTTCCAGGCGAGGCACCGCTCAACTCCAACACGGCCACAGATGGGAGGAAGTGCAGCTCTCTGATGACCACACCTGGCCACCTAAAGCCTGGTTCATCAGGCTGATGTGTGACCAGATGCTCCACTTCTGACAATCGTAAGCTTGTGCACAATTGCTATGACGGCTGATCGTCTCATCAAATAATCCTAGCTTGATCGCGTGTTACGAGTCTTAGTCTGATTACTGGGGACAAACGAACGTGCTGTCGGTTGAATGTGACGCCTAGCCAATAAGAAATTGAGGGGATGGAGGCAAGCAGCATACTCCTCGTCCTTTAGCAAGATATGAGCAGGGACCATCTGCGACTGAAAGGATTAATTGTGTACTATAGTTTTTTTCTGAGCCACTGCACTTGAAAACTGATACAGCCATGATTTATCATCACCACGTGTGTGGTCTCTCGTGTTTGGAAATCTGCCTGCTGATTTCAAAGTCCTGCTGCGTGAACTTGGCTCAACACAATGGCAATTATAAATCAAATCAAATCAAAGCTTTATTTATAAAGCGCCTGTCGGGAAGCCCAAGGCGCTGAACGCGGTACATGAGAAAACCAGGTAAAAGCATTAAAGTAGAAAACAAATGGGTAAAACAAGAGATAAAGAGACCAATGAAAGCAGGGGAATTAAAATCAACATGAATGAAGGCCTAACTCAAACACATTCAGGGAACGCCAAGCGGAGGAGGTGGGTTTTTAGGCGACTCGTGAAGACTGGCAGAGATGGGGACAGCCTGACTGAAGGTGGCAACTGGTTCCAGAGTGACGGGGCTAGAACTGAGAAAGCCCGGTGCCCACGAGTACGACACCTAGAATGAGAGACGGCGAGCAGGCCTTGGTCAGAGGAGCGCAGAGCGCGTGATGGGGAATGTCTGTTCAGGAGCGTGGCTAGATAGGGGGGACGATAACAGACCGTGGCGTGATGCCAGCTCACCTTCAGAGCTGGCCAAGATCACAAGGTAGGGTGCAGAGTAATCCATCTGACATCTCGGAGCCACGGGGTCACAACCTGGGCCGAATCGGACCAGCCGCCTCCTCAGGGATCCAGGAAGTCCAGCCCGACGTGTCACGCGCCGGCTACCTCGCTTTCCCCGTCTTCTACGATGCTTCCTTCTCGAGCTGGGGCAGACAGAAGGCCGACACATCACGGCTGGGGGGGGGGGAGCACACGGGCAGTCCAAACAGCAACGCCACCTGTGAGACTCCCATCGCGCAGCGCCCGCCACATCAACAGGAGGACGAAGCCTCAGCAGCGCAGCTCGATCATAAGTCACCAGAGAAGCCACACCTCTCAGAAAAGGCGTCAGAAACAACAAAAAAGTACATAAAATCCAACATAAAAAGCCAATAAAATGCAGGGTTCCATTGTGTGAAGAGGACAAGCAGCTCGATGCGTGCACCCGCGCCAGCGCCATCTTGGACTCTCTAAAGAAGGCCCAACAGAGACAGCATTTCCTGAAGAACATGCAGACTACGTCACTTCTTCTAATCTTCTTCCCAGCATTCTACAGAAGTATGGCGGAGAGTGTGATAAGTTTCAGCCTGTCACCGTGCCTCCGCTGCTGCAGTAAACCGAAAAACACCAAAGAGGGTTGTGAAGGCAGCCGAGAGGGCTGGTGGGGCCTCTCTGACCTCTGGACAGGAACTCTGCTGGAGCCGGTGCAGAAGACCATCAGGGACACTTCACACTTCTGACCTCAGGGAAAAGATGCAGAAGTGCCAAAACCAGGACCAATAGGTGGGTTTCTGAACTCCTGACCAGTTCATGTGTCCTGCATATAAATCTACTTGCATTGACTTATTGTCATTTTAAAGTTTCTCTTTCTTTTTCTAATAGGATTACTCTTTCAGGATCCGATTGAAACATTTTTGAGTGCATTACTAAGTGTGTTTTTGATCAAACGTTTGATTAGATTTTAAAAAAAGATTGATAAGATAATGGCTGCTTTGAAAGGTTGTATTTCTTCTATCTGAAAACTCCTCCAATCCCCAATATTGAAAAGCAATTAAAGCTCTTGTAGTGTCTAAGAAAAAATAGCAGCCGCAGAACACGGTCACCATGTGTGGTCAGAGGATTCACTCTGGCCCACGTAAGCATTTCTTTGTGTGCAGAAAGTTTGTTTTCTATATAAGAAGAGAGTCTTCAGCTATTTAAAGCTAATATATTGATGGAATGGATTGGTTCATCCAATCTGGAGGCGATCCTGTCCCCTCCTAACATGGGAGTGGAAATGTGTACCCCAAAGTAAATAAAAGGACCGTTTTGGGCATTGTTCTGAGGATTTTCTTTTGGCTGAATTCCCCCTGGTTCCCGATGCATTGAACCTGTAATGACGTGGACTTAATGGTAAATGGTAAACAGCCTGTATTTGATATAGCGCCTTCTAGAGTCCTGGAACCCCCCAAGGCGCTTTACAACACAATCAGTCATTCATCCATTCACACACACATTCACACACTGGTGGTGATGAGCTACAATGTAGCCACAGCTGCCCTGGGGCGCACTGACAGAGGCGAGGCTGCCGAGCACTGGCGCCACCGGTCCCTCCGACCACCACCAGCAGGCAACGTGGGTTAAGTGTCTTGCCCAAGGACACAACGACAGCGACAGACTGAACGGGGCTCGAACCTGCAACCTTCCGATTACGGGGCGAGCACTTAACTCCTGTGCCACCGTCGCCCTATGTTAAAGAGCCGTCCTTCGAGCATATTCATCGGCTGACTTTAAGGTGATCAGCCCATGGCTGAATAGCAAATCTACAGAAAAAGCTAGCATAACATTTTTTTCATGCCTCTTAAGAACCTTCTAAGATAGTATAGTATAGTATAGATAGTATAGTATAGTATAGCTATGGTGGCGCAGTGGTTAGCACTGTTGCCTTGCAACACGAAGGTCGCAGGTTTGAAACTCGGCTGCGGCCTTTCTGCATGGAGTTGCGTGTTCTCCCCATGCATGCGTGGGTTTCCTCCGGGTACTCCGGTTTCCCACACAGATCACAACATACCCTATAGGTTAAAATAAAATTGTAAGTCGCTTTGGGTAAAAGCGTCTGCTAAGCACATAAACATAAACAGAAAGTATAAATACATTGTGAAGTAAAAAACAAAAAACTAAGGTTTTTCTCACATTTGTCCAAAAACCTCCGCTAATAACACAGCTCAGTCCGAAACCAACGATTGGACCATCTGGTTGTCGATCTCACTGAACTACTGCACCATTGCATGCACCTGGATCCCCCACTAATTATGCATTTGTGCATTTATCGACAGAACACCACAGGTGTGAGAAGATCTCTGCTCAACAATATCAGAGGATGCGGGTTCTGCGCCCGGTGGCCGTGACCTTGTTTGCGTTTAATCGCTAGCATGTTTTGTAGACTTGCAATTGCAACAATTTTATAAAACTTCACACAAGAATTTCACATTACAAAATATTGCTATCTGACTTTCTTGTGATACTTTTTATTTTTTTACCGTTTCCACCAGCATAATGTTAAGATTTGAGGTTAAACATGACAAAAGAAAAAAGCTACAAAACTCTGATTCTATTTTAATCGAACCCTGTAAGGATTAAGAGTCACAGTGATGTGGCTAATGTTTCTTTTCAGTACCAAATTCTGATCGCATCACAAAACATTTCCATCAGGGGTTTATTTGACTCGACAAGAAGAAAAAATTAATGTTTGCAAACTCTGGCTCGTCCGCAGAGAGGAGGTATTTATTTCACACAGGACCTGATGGATTTTGAAATTGAACCGGTGACTTTGAAATAAGGCGGTGATGTGGAGTGTGAAGAAGCTCGGTGATCCAGCGCTACAGTAAATGTTCCTCCTCTAATGACTGTTTATGGAAGGCTGGCTGTGTGAACGAATGTTAATGACTTTCTGGGAAAAGCTTTTTGAAGGAGCTCTCGCTTCTGACAAACACGGCGCTCTCTCTGCTTCCTCAGACTGCAACCTCACAATGCAAACATCTAAAAGACAAGTCCAAATGACCCGATGCAAGAATGCTGTTCAGGTATTTAAAAAACTCTTTTCATTGAATGAAGAATGAAAAAGCACATGTAAATGTACACACATGCAAACCCTCAAGCATAAACAAACACACACACAGCAAACACTCCCAAACCTCTTGGACATGCCCCATTTACCATCTCGTATGTCAGCTGAACCATGTCGCCCCGGCTATTGTGGAGCTTTTATTTTCATAGACTTGTAATTAACGTCGTGTTGCCCCTGAGAGACGTTTGCCCCTCAGTCGCTGCTCTCCGCTGTTTGGCTAATTGCAGGGTTGTTGTGGCACACTGACATAAATGAGGAGCAATGTAGGGCAACACTTTGTAGTTGAAAATAAAATCTCCAAATCTAATTTGCACATTGCCGCAGCTGCAGGGTGACAGAAAGAGCTTATGTTATCAGTCTGAAAAATAAGTGTGTGTTCTCTTTTTCTTGTTTTGGAAGGAACTTTAATTAGGAGGCTTAATTCCTCAGGAGATGTTACAAAAATTACACTGGCAGATTTTTACTTTCTTACCTGTTTGCCTCTGTTTGAAAAGGATGTGCTAACATCCTGCAGGCTAGTGTCAGCACAGCCAAAACCAAACTCCACGGTCTTAAGGTTGGTTTATGCTTGATGCGTCCGCGAGGTCCGCACGGCTCCGCGTGGAAAAGTTGCGTCATTTTGCGTCATTTTAACAACCACGCCCCTCCACCGCGCCTCCGCACGGCCCAGAATTTCCGCAACGCGCACCTCGGAAAATTTCTAACCACGCGGACGGACGGACGCGGAAATACATGGCGGACCGGCAAGAACTAGTATGGCAGAGGTTCGTAAATACAGACATTTGTATGATTCAGCTCTCAGAGATCACCGTGATCAACATGTTATTAATAATTCTTGGAGAGAAATAGCTCGCACAGTCGGAAAAGACGAGAACGCTGTTAAAAATGCTGGAATGCCATGTTGTAAACAGTCATTTCTACTTCTACTATGGTGTAGTGTTGGATGCATGCCGTAGAGCTCCATGCTGCCCCCTACAGTTTGGGAGAATATTGACTCACCGCAGAGACGAGCCGCACAAACCACAAACGCTGCGAGTTGTGAAGCGCGTTCCATCCGCGAGCCGCATCACCAAGCGGAAAGTGAATGCGTCAAGCATAAACCAAGCTTTAGCTGTGCTCGAATGAGCCGTTAGCTCACCAGCACTTATCATACTACCGGTTAGCTCATCTGTGCTTGGTCTAGCCCAGGAGTCTAGCACTTTTATAATCCAAATAAACTTGTTTAGAACCGCAGCTGTACAGAACCTTTTGAGAAATGTAAAGATAAATTATAGTTTAGTAGTAAAAATGGATGATTTCTCAAAAATCTGAATCAGGTCAGGGACAAGGTCCTGCCTTGTTCATGAATGAGGGAAATGGTAAAAGTGGTAAAAGGCCTGCTTTTGTATAGTGCCTTCTTAGGGTTCTACAACCCATCATTCACCCATTCACACACAAACACATTCACTCGCTGGTGGGGATGATCTACAATGTAGCCACAGCCGTCCTGGGGTGCACTGACAGAGGCAAAACCCGCCACACACCGGCGCCACCTGTCCCTCCGATCACCAACAGCAGGCAAGGCGGGTTAAGTGTTCAAGGACACAACAGCATCATTCTCTGGTGAGAGACGGAATCGAACCTGCAACCTTCTGATTACTGAAAAACCCACTGTATCTCCTGAGCTGCTGCTGTCACATAAAAAATGGAAAGACGGAGCATGAGTTCGGTAGGTGGATATGTGCTGCGCCTGCAACGGTGCAGGCGTTGCACCGGGCTGTCGTGGTGAATCCAACCAGAATCTTCTGCTGCTGGTCCAGATCAGCAGCAGTAATGTAACGGTAATGAGAACGTCACCTTTTGTTTTATACAAATGGACTGCAGTAACCAAATTTGACCACGGGATGTTGTTCTTTCTTTTTTCTTAAAAACTGCACCTCTAATTTCATAACAGTCCATTCATAATGTAGTACAGTCAGATTCAGCAGATCAGGTTAGGTCAGAACAGAAATTCATGCAAAGATCCTAACATACATCCCAACTCTCCTTGGCCAGTTGTGATCTCTGGGTCTCAGCTTCATGGTTGCATGTTGTCATGGAAACGAGAGATGGAAGGGTGATGTTGAGGGCTGGAGTGGGTGTCATCCTGCAGAGATGGACGAGGTGATGCTCCGTCATGCATCAACGGGTGTGTTTGTCTGGGTGGAGTGTGAAAGAGTGGAGTTCTTAAAACAAAGTATTTGTATTTCTGACTGTAAACTAGAGTTTGTGCAAGATATTTGCAGAGTCATCTTTGCCCAATGCATGTGTAGGCCTTTGCTGTACTTCTGCAGGTCGGGGTTATGTGTGTGTGTATGTGTTCGACAGCCAAATCTGTTGAAATTAGTATTCTGTTCCACTGTTAGTCTGCATGCTGCGCCGTTGTTTTCGACCGCACCTGGGTGTTTTGCGATCCCGGTGTCACCTAAATTGCTTCACATGGATGCATTATGGATGTAAAAATCAAGTTCCTTGACCCTAAAACCCTAAAGTTCAAGGTGAAGACATGTTTTATGGTCAGGGGTGGTAACGTAGCTGGTTCACGTTGCATTTTGCGGTCATAGAAACACACATTTATGTGTGTGAAAGCAGTTAAACTGCTTATCTGCACACACACCAACATTCATATTCATGATGATGCAGTGCAATGCTGAATCTCCACCTAATTATAGTCTGTTCAAGCCAAAAGGTGTGTGTTCATGCACAGGTGGGTGGCTGTTACGACCTCAGCCTGGTCTAGGTTCAGGGAGGCCTAACACAGGAACGTGAGAAAAGAAAAGGAACAATCTGACACCAAGTCACAATCAAAAGAAAGTCCTTTTATTAACTAAAGGTGTCCCTAAGGGATAAAAAACCTGTTTAATGAAAACAGGAGTTTAATTCAGGCTGCAGGAACAAATGCTGAGGGCTTAAAGTAACTAAAGGAGCAAATAACAATGGGAACGGAAACTCACTGGTTCTGAAAATAAACCAGGAACAACGGAGCTTGCCCGGAGGCCTTACCAAAAGGTCCACTGGTGAACCAACTCACCCACGCAACAGTCAACTCTGTTAAGAGCAAAGAAAACCGGAGCTCAACCGGTTTTCTTATGCGGGTGGAAATTAAACCAGCCAGGGGCAACCGTCCACAAGTTCTCCAAAGTAAGCAATCTTTCACTCCAATCCTCTCTCCAGTCCTCTCTCTGTCAGCCTCAATCCTCTCTCTCTCTCTCGCTCTCTCCTCTCTCTCCCCTCTCGCGCTTCCTGAGCAGCGCTGATCTTTATCTGCTCCAGCTGGGTGATTCCTGATGGGAGTCAGCTGCATAGAGTGAAGCCAGGGAGCTGGGCGCTCTCCAAGGTCCTGAAAATGGTGCAGGAATAAGGGTGCGGAGTAGAAGCTGAGCGCTAGAGAACCCAGGGTCCGTAACACCCCCATACCTAAAGTAAAGAAAAATGGTGGAAGTGAAAACAGAATAAAAACACCATTTTTCTCATAATGTGTCTCCCCCCTTTTTTTTTCTACCAGAAACACCAAACGCCCACACAGAGACCGAGTCCCCGCCATCTGCCTAACCAAAAACTAACTAAAAATAAGCCTAGCTCTTCATGTGGATTTGGGCGGGCAGATTAAGCACAGTGCAAAAGACACAAAAAAAACATAACCAGCAAAGAGAGGTGCTCTTTCTGGAGTGCTCCCGAGAAGGTGAAATGAATCACCAACACTAACCCATGGGCCACAACACTAACAAAATAACAAATAGATTATCCCCTAAAGAGGAAATAATCTCTCCACCCTAGCCAGGGGATCTCAGCCGTCTGAAAACTGATCGTGGGTGCTGAAGGATCGCGATAAACAATCAGCGATGACATTTTCGGTTCCTTTCCGGTGGCGGCTTCATGTGTTTGCAGCCATCACAGGACCCTTGAGCACCAACATCCAATACAAACGGGACCTTTGGAGACAGTAAAAATGTTAGTGTAGCTACCATAGCAGCAACTTTCTTATAAAAACATTGAGTTGCGAGGTTTGTGGTGAAGCTGGTCGGTTCCAGATGAGTAACAGGATTTTCCAAAGCCAACAGGTCATCCCAGGAGGAAGTGTGAGTAACTATGTTATCCAGATAAATGCTGCACAAAGGAAGTTCTGGCGCCACTAGATGGGTTTGAGTAACCTCATCCAGAACTGGAGTGATGGCAGCGGCTGCGCACACCGCGGCCTCACCGGGTGGTTGTGCAGTAGTCTGAGGAGACAGATATCTTTCCAACATGATAACATTACAAACACAATTTTTCCTGCGACGGTCTGTGATGTTTTTAGCTACTGGTTTACACCAGGTTCTCAGTAACACACCATTCTCAATAACATAACCAGTAGTTCCATTTATTTTCTTTCCCACATGCTCAAAGCAGTCGGTCAGAGATTTATCAGACCGTTGTTCCGCCTCCAAAGAAGCCGGACTTAGCGGAAACATGTTGAACAACACTTCATTTGTGACCAGATGAGTGGAAGAAGTTGTTTCAGCGGGATTAAGAACATCACTCTGCGAATCGTCAAACAAACTGGAGAGATCCAAAATCTCATGCGCTCTCTTAGCTTGAGATCGGGTACACACACAAGTGGGGAGCACTCCTGCGGGAGTCTCCTCACACTCTCCGGGTGCGATGTTCTCTTTCACCACTGGGGGAGGAATGACCGCACCTCCAGCCAAGTCGTTCCCTAAAAGAAGAGCTACACCTTCCACAGGCAAGGAAGGGCAGACTGCTACTTCACACGACCCAGTAAAAAGTCCACTCCTTAAGTAAATTCTGTGAAGCGGGCGAGAAACAGGCACAGCATTTACTCCAGCCAACAACACGGAAGAGCCGGTAGAGCTCAAGTCATCAAATGGCAACACTTTCTGTGAAATTAACGTCTGAGAAGCCCCAGTGTCTCTTAAAATCTTAACAGGGGTCAGCTTTTCACAGCTTTCTGTAAGAGACACTTGTCCTTCTGACATGAAAGGACCAAAACCACGGTTATTTTCTCCCGACTTGGAGACAAAACCCACGGGCTGCGCAGCAGACCCTCTTTTTTCATTCCTCCGCTTGAGGATTACACAATCTCTCGCGACATGCCCCACCAGGTGGCAATAATAACAGCGAGGTTTCTGAGGACGAGGAGGAGAAGGAGAGTTTCTAAAAGGTGTTACTGACACCGGGCGAGCAGATTCACCCTGATGAACACCACCAACACGGTGCGTCAACACAAACTCATCCGCCAGTAGGGCGGCTGAGGAGAGAGAAGAGACTTGTCTTTCATTTAAATATAATGCCAACCTCTCTGGCAAACACTTCTTAAATTCCTCCAGGAGAATTAGCTCTTTAAGATCCTGTAGAGTTTCAACCTTTGAGGCAAGGATCCATTTCTCAAACATCAGAGCTTTTTCTCTAGAGAACTCAACATAAGTTTGCGTGGAGAGTTTTACATTCTGTGACCGGAACTTCTGACGATAGGCTTCAGGAACCAACTCATAAGCAACAAGAACAGCAGCTTTCACTTTATTATAATCCATGCTGTCAGATAAAGAAAGAGAAGCAATTACCTCTTGAGCCTTTCCGGTTAACTTACACTGCAGCATAGTGGACCACACCTCTTGGGGCCAGTCTAAAGCAGCAGCCAGACGCTCGAATGTAGCGAAGTAGCTGTCAACCTCGCTCTCCCGGAAAGTCGGCACCAGAACAAGGCACTTGCTGATGTCACACTCGTTTCTCTGTTTGTCCATGGACCTCTCGTGCTCATAGTTTGTAGTAGAAGAAACACCTCCTCTTGCTTGGTATTCCAACTCCATACGTTTCAGTTTTAACTTTGTTTCAGCCTCGATCTCACAGCGGCGGATCTCCAGTTCGATTTGCTGCAATCGGGACTTTTCCTCAGCCTCATACTTCATGCGGGCCAGCCTGAGACGAAGACGTGCATTCTCCATACTAGCAGCAGAGGAAGTGGTGGATAAACTCTCTCCTGTGAACGGCGTCTGCCGCGAAAGAGCGTCCTGTTCATCTGGGACAGAAAGGCGCTCGGGTGCAGCACCCACAGGAACGGAAGTAGCAGCTTTCACAGTCTGTCCATCCTCCATGTCCTGTTTCAGGGGCAAATCAGAAGAGTCACTGAAAGGAGGTTGTAACAAACCTTCCTTTTCCAACGCGGCCATCACAGAATCCTTTAAGTCCTTTTTCAGCAGGTTCTGGATGCCTTGGAGACCGAGGTGTACAGCCAACTCTGCCAGTTCGGTCCTTTTGAAGCTTTCGACCTGGTCCCGAGAAGGGGCAGCCAGAAACTCCTTTAAATTAAACATGCTCACGTTAGCACAACAACACGGGTACTCAAATCACACCACCAATCACGTTAACGTAACAAATGAATCAATAACAAAATAAAGTCCCGGACGAGCTCCCAATATGTTACGACCTCAGCCTGGTCTAGGTTCAGGGAGGCCTAACACAGGAACGTGAGAAAAGAAAAGGAACAATCTGACACCAAGTCACAATCAAAAGAAAGTCCTTTTATTAACTAAAGGTGTCCCTAAGGGATAAAAAAACCTGTTTAATGAAAACAGGAGTTTAATTCAGGCTGCAGGAACAAATGCTGAGGGCTTAAAGTAACTAAAGGAGCAAATAACAATGGGAACGGAAACTCACTGGTTCTGAAAATAAACCAGGAACAACGGAGCTTGCCCGGAGGCCTTACCAAAAGGTCCACTGGTGAACCAACTCACCCACGCAACAGTCAACTCTGTTAAGAGCAAAGAAAACCGGAGCTCAACCGGTTTTCTTATGCGGGTGGAAATTAAACCAGCCAGGGGCAACCGTCCACAAGTTCTCCAAAGTAAGCAATCTTTCACTCCAATCCTCTCTCCAGTCCTCTCTCTGTCAGCCTCAATCCTCTCTCTCTCTCTCGCTCTCTCCTCTCTCTCCCCTCTCGCGCTTCCTGAGCAGCGCTGATCTTTATCTGCTCCAGCTGGGTGATTCCTGATGGGAGTCAGCTGCATAGAGTGAAGCCAGGGAGCTGGGCGCTCTCCAAGGTCCTGAAAATGGTGCAGGAATAAGGGTGCGGAGTAGAAGCTGAGCGCTAGAGAACTCAGGGTCCGTAACAGTGGCACTGCCTAAAGAAAAGAAACACACACACACACATGCACGTACACACTTAAGCTGCTTCTCTTCATCAGTGAGCAGCTCAGCTGGAGCTATGTGTGTTTTTGTGTGTGTTCGTGTACCTAAGCGTGCTCAAAGCTGTCCAAAAAAAGGGGGCAAAGGATGAACGAGGTGTTGATCTGAGGACAAACAAGGATGATGAGACAAAAAAATGCTAATCTGGCTAAGAACGGGTTGTAAGGAATTAAAGAGAGCATGAAAAACTACGTATGTTCCTGCCAGGCTGAAAGGAAGACTAAAAAAAGCCTTTGCAAGAACAAAGGGAAAAACGCTCATCCTTCTGGAAACATTTATGGAAAATAAACACAACAAAATATTTAAAAATTGCCTAATGCATGTGGTGAACACTCTGAAACATTAATAAAACAACAACTCAACACAGGCAGAGCAATACGAGCAATGATACAAGGAGCAGCTGCAGTTTTAAGAATAGAAGAGAGAAGCCTGGAGGTAGACGAAAACATAATCCCTCAAACACTGAAATATTTAAACGAACTTCATTGTCCCCTTGAGAGAAACGTGGTCCGTGCAACTGTGAGGTACCGAAATAAAATACATAAACAGTATTTTAAAAGGCACGTAAAAGGTTGTACGTTCCTAGTTTAATCCACAAGCAATGGTTGTTGGCCATTACAAATGCTATGAAGGATTTTTAAGGCTTTGCACTAGATTCTAAAATCCAAATCCTTCATAGCATTTGTAATGGCCAACAACCATTGCTTGTGGATTAAACTAGGAACGTACACTGATATATCAAAAGTTTATAAACCAATACCAACATATGTGCTCCTCTCTCCAACTCCTCTCAAAGCTGATCAGCATTTCTCTGTCTTTTTAACTCTTGCTAACCAAATATAGAAAGGTTCCAGGTGGGTTGCAGGTGTGACCGATGCATGTGGATATTTTGGAGGGAAATAATCCACAGCAGCAAATAGCAAAGAAAAGGATAACAGGCGTGAAAGCACCGTCATTCTATAGGTGGCAGGAGTCTCAGAGAAACCAAGAAAAAATGTCTACAAACACGCCATCCCAATTAACTTTAGACAGAACCTTCAGACATAAACTGGCCCATCCAAAAGACAAAACACCCAAACAGAAGCTGAGTGGCAACATTTATGCAGTCCAGTGTAGTGAGGATCTTTACATCGGGGAAACTAAACAACAATTACACTAGCCCATGGCACAACCCAGGAGAGCCACCTCTTCAGGTCAAGACTCTGCAGTCCACCTACACCAGAAGTACAAGAGACACACTTTTGAAGATGACAAAATACACGGTTTGAAAGAGGAGTAAAGGAATCTAACTATGTCAAACAGGAAAAACTGACATTAAACGAAGGAGGGTGCCTCAGGTTTCACCTTTCCAGCACCTATAATGCAGCTGTGAATCTCATCCCCAACAGTTTCACTCTAGGTCACACCCACATGCGTGTAATCAATATGACTCCCCCAATAGAGACCAACGAACCCGACGACTCATCAGGAGCTAGGGAGGAGGGGTATTCATAGATAGTTTCTGCTCATTTGCAGCACTAGACAGCTACAGCTTATAAACTTGACCCTTCCACATTTCAGTGAGAATTGACAAAGCTCCTCGGATGAGAACCGAAACGTCTTCAAGGAACCAAAGTCCAGCTGCCTTCATTCAAACCCCTTTAGATTACAACGACCTGGACGACTGAGAACCTTCAGCAGCATATTGTCACCAACAGTTGCAGTCTAGTAAAATCCTCAAAACTGAAATCTGGAACAGAGAGATTAAGGATTTAAAGCTAACTCTAGTTGAGTAACGACAGCAGTAAACTCCTATTTCATTTAATAACAGGAAATATAAAGAAAATGACCTCAGTTCACAAATACATTTGGTATAAAGGAGAAAGGGGAAGAAATAATCTTATTCACTATATTTTTGCTGACTATGCTAGTTTTTTATGGATATTTTGCATGTTGAGAAACATTAAGATTATATTATGTGCTATTTATTTTATTTGTATTTTTTATTGCTAATTCTGCAAGAAACATTTCTGTACATTTTTAAAATGCTCAGAAAACAACCACAAAAAAACCCCAAGCAATTATTATTTTAAAGGCAGATTATGACATGGCATGACCCCTCTCCAACTTTCCACTTTTTAAGCTCCTATTTATTTGGAAATTGCATGCATTCTTGATTAGTACGCTGCAATATTTAGCAAAACATCTAAAAAGAGAAAATAAAAGCTGCTCAGTACATTTAGCTCGTTTGCCCTCCCTCCTCCCTTTGAGCATTTATCTTACTTTTCATCTGTTTTTGGTCCATGGGGAATGAAAGAAATGTTTTAGAGGGAGGCAAAGCTTCATGTGTTATCTGGTCTCAATTATGCAGGTTGCATTATCACCACCATCATCATCATTACGAGATACAGCAGCGCACCATGAGGTTGCTGGTGCTTAATTGCCTATTCTGCTACATGGGGTTAGCCTCATTTGGAGACCTTGTTAACAAGGCCAGTCGGTGTGAGTGTGTTTGTGAGTGTTATGTCGCTGAGGTAAAGCTATAACGAGGTTAGCTGTTGGAGAGATAGCCAGAAATCTGTTAAACTGATTTCTGGTTGGCATGGTATCATGGTGTGTAATGGCCTAGTGCTCTAAGTCACTCATTGGTAGATTTAAGACCTTTAAAAAAACAGTGAAAATTTCACTTAAAATATGTTTCACAACAAACTCCAAACACTTAACATGCTTTAATTTGTTTCTTTGTTCTCTGGGTGTGTGTTTTGAACAGCAAATACAAGATAAATGTGTTGAGTTATTCCATTTGGTACTTCCGATCCAATGTGTGGTATGTATGTTGTTTAAACACTGTGATGTACAATTAACCCTGAACCTGATTGGTCTTTATCTGGCCTTGGTGAGGTGAAAGGTGAAAATAATGACTGCAGAAACATGCAGAAAGATTCCACAGAGCTGTTATGATTACCATGGCAGTTTTTATTTGGGACCCGAGTACAGCATTTTGATTAAAGAACAATAAATTTGCTGTGGCCTCTAGAAGGCCTTGTGACTTGATCTCTGAGGAGAAAAAGTGCTGGCACCCCTGTTTCAGGAAGTGGAAGTGAGTCAGAGCAGAGGAGAGGAGAGCAGACGGCAGGATTTGGAGTCTTATTTCCTGATATTCGGTTGCCTCTGGTTGGCTAACAGCAACATAAACCTGCCACTAATTCTGCTTTTCTAACTTTAATGTTTTATCTTCACAAATAACACAAGCTTGAAGGAGTTTTGCCGTGTTGTGGAGTTGCTAATGCTAATGGTTAGCTTCTACTAGCTGAGATGTTCTCTGGTCTTTCCTGGACTCTAAACCAAAAACAGCCTTCCTCATGAGTCAAGATGAGTGAGTCCATGAACATTAAGTGAGTCATTGAGTCAATTAAAAAAACAAACAAACAATAATAATAATAATAATAATAACACAATACTTATTAAAATAGAGAAAAATCTGCTGCAGGAGCCTGGATGGCAAGCATTGAGTAAAAAATGCAACAAAACATATACAATGAAAATATATATATTTTTAGCAATTTTTATGGAAATAAGGATTATAATATAATGTGGGTATTTAAAATATAAAATGACAACACAAATGCAATAATAATGTATTGCAATAGTGTTAACCTTTTGTTTAAATAACCCAATTTTTTATTATTTTTGTTAGGTATAAGTGTTTAAAGTTAAGTTCAGTGTATGCTTTAACGAAATAAAGGCACCAAAATGTGGTTACCAACAAGAGGTCAAACAAGGATCAAGGTGGAATCATGCTGCTGAAGATCACAGTGATGGTACAATCCGAGGCTTGATTTATCCAAACAACAGCAAAAGTGTGAGATAGACATCTTACTTCATGCTCAGATCTCAAAAAGCACCAAGCAGTGATTGAAAATGTTGATTTGCAGTCAGGAAGATTGATTTTCCTTGGCTATGATTTTCTTGTTGTTGAGAGCTCACAAAAGCAGCTGCTGAGACAAACAGTCTCAGTCACTTCCTTCGGATTTGTTGGGCTTAGAAGTATCAATTTGTCTCCAACATTTTTGGAGTCAAGCAGTCTTTGTAAAACACATCCAATATTTTCTCTGAAGGCAATGAAACAAAACACTCAAACAGAATCTGTGTGCATGTTTACTTTTCCTTTTGGAAGAAACAGACTCAAAACCCGCTACTAGTGTCCTGAAGAGTGACACAAACCATGTGATGCAGGTTGCTGCAGAATGCTGCTATGGCAACAATAACAATGTGTCCAACTTGCCATTGTTCTTTCTGAGTCTTTAGTTATGCTGATATTATAGACCACAACATCCTTCTTGATAGGCTCGTGAACTGGGTGGGACTATCGGGCACAGTTGGTTCTGATCTTATCTCGAAGACAGGGGTTATATTATTGCTGTTGGTGATCACAAATCAAAGCAGATCACCATGACATGCGGTGTCCCTCAAGGCTCAACTCTTGGATGACTGCTATTTGTTATGGTTCCCATAATGTTACTCCTCTTCCCTCCTGCCCTTTTTCTGCTGCTGCACCTACAGTCTCCAGTGCCCATCTTTCAGGACCAAGGATAACATCTGTGTGCCATCCTTCCCTCAGAGTCAGCCTGCAGGATCAGCACCTTGAAGAGACACACCTCCTACCAGCAGCAGAGACAGCAGCTGAAGCCACTCTGCACTCAGCATCACCTGAGACTATGTATGGAGGAGCTCAGCAAACATTCAAGGGGGAAAAAGGGTGGAAAGACACGGGGCTGCTGTGTTTTCTTCCATTTGTATGATTTATCATAACACAAACTTGTTGTCTTGACATAATCCCTGTGGTTTAGATCTTTTGGAGCTTGGATGTTGGATTACTGAGCTAAGAATAATTTGACCCTTAAGGACTGTTGGTATGGCCTGAAGCGTGGTGCTTCTTTGGTTGGAAGTTGAGTGAGTAGTTTATAGCTTTGGTTTCTGCTTGTTGAGTGTATATCCCTGCCTTAGAAGTAGAAGAAATTTTGGTTCTACTTTAATGTTTTTACCTTTTTTTCTCATGTACCGTGTTCAGCGCCTTGGGCTTCCCGACAGGGTCGCGGAAGGCGCTTTATAAATAAAGCTTTGATTGATTGATTAAGGCCTAGTCTACTCGTAGCCGGGTTTTTTGAAAACGAATATCCGCCCCTCCAAAAACTTGCATCCACACCACCTCGTTTTAAAAAAAAACTCTGTCCACACGTACCCGGATAAATACGTTGTTAAGGACATGCCAGACCTGTAGGCGGCAGTACTTCCCCCGTTCTTAACCTCGTCCTTCGTCTGTGGTCTTCCACAAGGAGCAGTAAATCCGCTTGCAAAAACAAACAAGCAAAAAGCGCTTGGACAATTGATAAAGCGAGCGCAGCTCTGAGGGCATCCATGCTGTCGGCTAGTGTAAACACAGGTCGCACACGTGATACGCAGACACCCAAAACGGAGAAAACACAGATCTTCACTTTGGCCGGAGTTTTTAAAAAGATCAGTTTTCGTGTGAAAAAACTCAGTTTTCGTGTGGATGACAGGTCAAAACGTAGAAAAATATATACGTTTTGGCAGCTCCCCGGCTACGTGTGGACAGGGCCTTAGTTAGTCTTCCTGCATTTATTAGTGCTGTGGGTTTGATCATCATATAGAGTTTTCTTAAGTCCAGTTGGTTAAATTTGGTTTGCTTTTACTGTGTTTTATTTGTAGTTTATTGAAACCTCATCTTTGAGTGATCTTGTGTTTAAATGAACTTTGTTTATTGTTGCCCTGTTGAACACTCCTGGAGTTGGGTTTATATTCTTATGCTTCCTGTGTTATCCCCTCTGAAGCTCCTAGCCCAGGGGTCAGCAACCTGTTCCCATCAAAGAGCCATTATTACCTGTTTCCCACAGTAAAGAAAACACTGGGAGCCACAGCAGCCGCGGCGTTGTGGGCGGGGCCTACCCTCAGACAGCAGAGAGCTGCTTTAACCAATCACAACAGGTGACAGCAGCCGGTACCGGTCGCTCGTGTACGTCAAAGTTATCTTTCATAAGATGATAATCAATAAAACAATTTATATAAAATGGATCCAGAAGTTGTAGCCCGTCTCTGCCGACAATATTTAGATATTTTTCACCCTGTTGGTGGTTTTACTGAGCAGGTGCCACTTTTGTCATACGTTTCTTTTTAAAACATGTTTAGACTGTTCAGAATACAAATCCAGGCTCTGTCATGTTTGATTGTTGTAATTAAACTTTGTAGGTGGGGAAGGTCAGAAAAGGATCCGATCATTTTGTTTTTCCCTCATTTACAGTGACGGAGATAACGGCACAGTGCGCCTGGCTCTGGTGGTAATCAAGTTAAATTTTATCTCTTTGCAACAATTTTCACAAGAAAACAGAACAGTTAAAAGCAGGGCTTCTGTTGACTGGGCAGTTCCCGTATTTGACCGTTTATTTTGACGGAGAAAGAATAGAAAGAATTACCCCGACGCATGCAGACGAACTGACATTTTATTCTACGCACATCGCAGATGTAGCTATATCACCCAAGAAAAGATTCCCATCTGAATATCTGAGCTGGACACTGCTCAGCGCAGCTCGCTGTCAGTGCGTACGTACAGTGCACAGCGAGCTGAAGATGTGGAGAGGGGCTTTGAGCATGTCGCAGAACCAGAGCGCATGCAGGAAGATTCCTCCCACTGAAGCGAGACTTGTCACTTAGAAAATGTTCCCTGATTATGAAACTTTGGCTGAATAGCGCTTGTTCCTGTCTCCAATGTGGCGACACATCCAGGAGCCGTCTTAGGAGAATCTCAGAATCTCACATCCTCGTCAGCTCAGAAGCGCCTATGATTACGCACAAGCGTGACCCGTCAACCCGGTCTCACAGTAAGACAGGGTTGGAACTGTTCAGGTTTACGCAGACAATCTTCACATTTAGAATTGGCCTACAGATGTAAAAGTAATGCAGTAAAATATAAAGCATTTTATTGAAATATCCATTCATTATTTTACAAGCACAGAGAGCCGTATCAGATGGATGGAAGAGCCGCATGCGGCTCCAGAGCTGCGAGTTGCCGACCCCCGTCCTAAACAGAGGGGACGTAACAAAATGGGGGCTCGTCCGGGAAATTTTGCCTGGAGATAAAATAGCAGGATTTTGCATGTAACTTGTATTTACTACTCTTATTTGTCTGAGATTGGTGAGCTGTTTTGTTTGTGCCACCTTAATTTTGCTGCTGGGTTGGAAGATGTTTAGTTTAAAGGAGTTTTTGGACGCCCCCTTCATGGGAGACAATTGAGGAATGTCGCAAGAGCGATTTGGTGGAAAAAGCTGGACATTATGGCTTAACTGGGGCTCAGCAGGACCTGAAGAAGGACCTGAAGGAGACTATTATCACCACCATGGAACAACTTAAGCTGTTGCCTGTGCTAACCATGAGTGATTATCCTGTCCCAGAAAAGCAGGAGGAAAAAGAAAATGGAGAAGGCACCAATGGAGAACCTCTTCAGACACTAGAAGAAAGTAATACGCCACCTCCACCTTTACCTCCTTTTGATCCCCTCTCTCCAGCATTGTCAAAGAGCCCACCACCGAGGTTGGCCCGTCTGAAATACGAGGCTGAAGAGAAAGTGCAGCTCCGGCAGCTGAACCTGGACCTCCGACGTCTAGAGATCAAAGCTGATACAAAGGTCAGACTTGAACTTGAATATCGGGCTGAAAAACCTAAAGACACATTGATAAGTAAAGAGAAGCAGCCTGATGTGACATCTAAAAGTGAGGAGAAGAAGACACTCTCTACATGCTCCCTGTGGGTCAGGTCATACACAATAACATTACAGTATCTATTATAGTTATGCAGATGACACCCATATCTACGTAGCTCTATCACCTAGTGACTGTGGTCAACTCACTCTGTCAGTGTTTGGAGCTAATTCATGACTGGATGCAGTCAAACATCCCCCAGGTTAACTACAGACCAGACTGAAGTTATTGTCTTTGGAAATAAGAAGGATAGGATGGAGGTTAGGGAAGACTCAGATTAGAAATATTGGTGTCATAATTGATTCAGACCTGAACTTCACATTAAGGCTATGACTAGATCAGCGTTTTATCATCTTCATAGCAAGACTCAGGGGTCTCATGTCCAGACAAGACTTAGAGAAGCTCATTCATGTGTTCATCTACCGCAGGCTGGACTGTTGCAATGGTCTTTTGGCTGGTCTTCCCAAAAAAGCTGTGAAGCAACTGAAGCTTATCCAGAATGCTGCTGCTAGAGTCTTAACAAGAACCAAGAGAACCGAGCACATAAATCCCGTTCTTAAATCTCTACAATGGTTACCAGTAAACTACAGAATCCATTTCAAAGTGCTTCTACTAGTTTATAAATCACTCAATGGCATGGGGCCAGAACATGTCAGACCTCCTTCAGGTATATATATATATATATATATATATATATATATATATATATATATATATATATATATATATATACATATATATATATATATATATATATGTATTATTATATATATGTGTGTATATATATATATATACACACATATATATATATATATATGTGTATATATATATATATATACACACACACATATATATATATATATATATATATATATATATATATATATATATATATATATATATATATATATATATATGCTCAGCAAGTTTCTGAGATCCTTAGAAGGCGGTCAGCTGGTAGAACCCAGGGTCAGAACCAAATTAGGTGAAGCTACTTTTAGCTACTATGCAGCACACAGATATAATCAGCGTCCTCATGACCTCAAATGCACCCCAAATCTTGTAGCTTTAAATCAAAATTTAGAACGTATTCATCAGCCTTACAATGACTGTTTCTTATACTGCACCTTCTGCACTGTAACTACTCACCCAGTAAAGTTTTAAATATTTTTTAATGTTTTATTTTTGAATCTGAACTTACTTTGTGTGTATTGTAAGTGTGCCTTCATGATAATTTTAATGTTCTTGCTATTCTTGCTAATGAAAAACACATTGAATTGCCTCTGTCTACGAACTATGCCATATAAATAAAGCTGCCTTTCTTTTGTGTTTGTAACGAACCTCAATAATCTATTAGAACAGTAAAACAGAAATGACCGGTGGTGCAAAAAGCACAAAAAACATAAATAGAACATTTTAGGGCCTTGGTGTAAACATCGAGAGAATAAGGTTAACTGGATCACAGAAGAGTTGTCAGCTGTTTGAGAGGGACTCTTTACACCTTCCTGTTTTGTTTCAGTTCAGAGCTGATCATGATAAGACCAACGCAGGGATTTGGAATATGAAGAGAATTCATGGTGGCCAGGAGAGGAGCTGCATTGCTGCTAGTTTCAGAGAGGATTGATGAATCTGTAACCTATTAGGGAGAAGACACGTTTGTGTGTATATGTTTGGCTTCCTGCAGCCCTCTCTCAATATTACTATTCCTTCCTGTTCCATGTGAACTTCAAAGGGCCGCTGGTCGTTGATTGTCCATGCTTCCTTGCAACTCTCATCGTAATTTTGCCATTTCCTTTTATTCAGTCTTCAGCTGGAGCCGACTCAACACTGTTTACAGCTCCTCTTACAGGGCCTCACTAGTCTTCATCTACCAAACAAAACACCCTTACCCCCCACCCCCCACTGATCACCGTCTTCCGGCCTTATTTCTCCCTTTTGGAAACACATTTCTGGTGTGGCTGCATCTGCTCACTGCAGAGCTTCAGATGTGGGTTTCAGCGAGCAGAAGTGGGAATGACAAAGTCGAAGGAAATGACTGCCAGAGGAAAAATGCAAAGGGGAGGGGTTAGGGGTGAGGGCAGAATGGAGATTGGAGGATTTTCTAGTGAAGTCTGGTGCCAGATGAAAGGAGGCTGAGATGTTTGGAGGGCTTTGCCGATCAGTGCCAGATGTCACACATTTCAGACACTCATTACCAAGAGTTTCCTTCCTTCATGCAAACACATGAACACATGCACACACATCTGTGCTATTCTTTCTTTTAGACGTTTTTGTGCTTATTCCCAGTATACGTTGATGGAGTGGTGGAAACAGAAGTTGATGTTTTTTTTTTTTTTTTTTTTTTAAATCTTTTATTTTCATTTATTGACATTAAAATAAAAATACAATCAGAACTAAATTGCTGCAAGCCAAAATGAAAAAGGGGACAGAAAGAAGAAAAACTTATGTTGTCTGCCCCTTTTAACTAAAATAGCATTAATACAAATGAAATAATCATATGATTCTTAAGGAAATTGAACAATATAGTTCCTGGACCTGTTGGCCGACAAAATCTCAACCCATGAATTTGAGAAAAAAATAGAAAAAGAAAACAATTTACACAGAAAGAAGCATTAAGTTACAGATCTATATACATACATATATACACATACAAGCACATACTAGGTTAATATCTTGTTCCTTTAATCCCCCCACCCCCCTCCCCTCACACATTTATGTAACGGATCTATATAAGTTAATCGTTTTATTTTTTATCTCTTTTTTGAAAGTCAATATTGTTTTTGCATTCTTGAGTTCAGTATTCAATTTATTCCACAGTTTAACTCCAAATATGGAGACACAATGTTCCTTTACGAGTATCCGATGTCCAGGTATATTAAATAATTCATGTCCCTTTAAATCATATTTGCTATGTCTTTTTGAAAATCGTTTAATTAATCCTGCAGGTACGTTCCTTTTGTTTGCATCATACATACATTTTAAAATATTGTAGTCTACCAGATCATAGAATTTTAGTGTTTTTAATTTAATAAATAATGGATTGGACGGATCTCTGTAGTTGCTCCTTGTGATTATTCTTATTGCTTTTTTCTGTAAGATGTAGATCGAATTTGTGTAAGTTTTATATGTTGTTCCCCAGATTTCATTGCAGTAATTCAGGTATGGTATGATCAGTGAGTTATATAACAAATATAATGAATTATTATCAAGCAACCCTTTTGCTCTATGTAACAGTGCAATCGTTTTAGATATTTTAGTTTTGACACTGTTTATATGTAGTTTCCATGACATTTTTTCATCAATGATGACTCCTAGATACTTGACTTCTTGAACTCTTTTAATATTAATCTCATCTATATTTAATAAAATTTCATCATTTGAATTTGTATTACTAAATATCATAAAACAGGATTTATCACTGTTTAATGATAGTTTGTTTCCATCAAACCATAGTTTAATTTTTTTCATCTCTGCTTGTATCACTTCTATCATCTGCTCAACATTATCTCCTGAATAGTAAAAAGTTGTATCATCTGCAAATAAGGTGCATTTTAATATATTGGATGCCTCAACAATGTCATTTATATAAATGATAGATAGTTTAGGGCCCAATACCGACCCTTGTGGTACACCACAAGTAATGTTATTTATATGTGATTTTGTGTTGTTTATTTGAACATATTGCTGCCTATCGGTAAGATAACTTGTTATCCATTTTAGGGCCATCCCTGTGATGCCATATTTACAAAGTTTTTTAATAAGAATTGTATGATCCACTGTATCAAATGCTTTTTTTAAATCAATAAAGATACTTATGAGATGATTTTTTTTGTCAAGGGCTTCCGATATTTCTTCTGTTAATTCCATTAATGCCATGGATGTTGAATGATTTGTTCTAAAACCATACTGACTGTCATTTAATACCTCTTCATTGATCAGGAATTGGTCCAACCTGGCAATATATAATTTTTCAAATATTTTTGAGAATTGTGACAATAAAGATATTGGTCTGTAGTTGGAAAAGATATGTTTGTCTCCACTTTTATGAAGTGGTATGACTTTTGCAATTTTCATCCTGTTAGGAAATGTCCCTGTTGCAAAAGATAAATTACATATGTAAGTCAATGGATGAATAATACTTTCTATTATATTTTTTATTAATGTTATGTCTAAACCGTCACAGTCAGTACTTCTTTTATTGATGCATTTATTGATAATATTTCTTATTTCATCACTAGTTACTGGACTTAAATATATACTGTTTTTATTGCTTTTGATATTCTCGCCTATAGTATAATTTGTTCTTTTTGGAATGTTTTTTGCCAGGTGAGGTCCCACACTAGTAAAAAAATTGTTAAATTCATTTACTATTTTACTGGTTTCACTAATTTCAGACTGTCCGTTTTCAAAATAATTTAGAACAGTTGAAGCTATTTGATTTCTTTTTTTCCAGTAATGTACTAGCCTGGCAAGCCTTCCCATACAAGCACCAGCTTCCTCCTACTCCTCTTTGAACAGAATATGATAATTTAATATTTTGTGTGATTTTTGTGTGATTATCAATGTGATTTTATTTTTAATGTCTACAATGACTTTGTTCCATGTTGTCGTTGTTTTTTAAAACACAGAAACGGTTTTGCTACCTGTTTTTGACGCCACGTTTCGCCGTGCCAACAAACAACCCTGCAGCGCCCTGCTGTAGCTAGCACTAACAACAAGCTAGCGCTAATACGAGCCAACTGATTCAAAATAAGTCACAAAGTAAAAAAGATCCAGTAAGATCTTTAAAGTAGGACAAAAATATTATTATTTACAAGTCCAGAAGCAACAAAGCCAGGTCACCATCAGGGTGTGATTTTATAGCCTCCTTCAGCTTCCTCAAATGAGTGTAGGTTGATGTTCACTCCAGTTTAGCTCTTTGCTTCACCTCCAAAGACATAAATCTCTGACTTTTACATCCAGGCTCCACCATAGTGCCAACAAAATACCAAACTTCTTTTTTTTCTTCTTCTTCTTGGTTTTAAAATAAATTTTTTAGTGGCGGTTGGCGAACTGCAAATCAGCACAGAAACCAGCTAACAGCTTTCAGCAGGTAAAGAGCACCTTCTAGGGCACTTACCTGCTGCACAAAACTGCTAAGTGCTGTATCTGGTCAGCAGATGGCTGCAAAGTGCTGTCCCACATAAAGTTGGTAAAGTTTCCACCAATAGACCCTTTTACTACCTATGTCAACAAAAGTTGCGCGCGCAGCCTGGCAACAAGAGTGAAGGCTTCCTCATTCACACTCGATACTAAAACAGCGTTTTAAACCCTTTGTTTTGAAGTTCTGAGCTCATAAAAATGTCGGGTTGTTGCGTGTATGGATGCCAGAATCGCTTCTCTTCAAGCAGGTGGACTGAAACTTTACAGAATTCCGAAGGGAGCACATCCATTTCAACAAAATCGGAGGCGTCTGTGGCTGCAGGCCATCAAAAGGGTTGATGATATTCTAATGGGATGGGGCTGGGTTGGTGCCCTCGGACTCCGTGAGGCTCTGTAATGCTGCTGCTTTGGGCCCTGGCAGGATGGGCTGGGGTCTCCATGCCCGGGGTGGCAGTTTGACAACAGAGGTGCCTATTGGGGCCAGTAGGGGAGCTGGCTCCCTGGAGGGCTAAGCCCAACCAGCCATTCCTCCCCATCCCCGCATATTTCTCTCCTCCTGCTCCCTCACATCATCACACAAACATACACATAGGACCTTGGGGGGCGGGCAAGTCAGGGAGTGCGGGTATGGACCCCATTTCCGCATTCCTGTGGCAACCTGCCCCCCAATTTTATTTGCACCTTATACACTTCCACTGACGACATTCCACACAAACACACACTTAGGGCCTTGGGAGTGAGCACATTCAACGGCATTTGGCAGGGGGATATTTCAGCCTCCTCCTGGGTGCCGGTGCCCACTTCAAATTTTAAACCGCACTTAGACACTGATGGCTGAGGGTGTAAGTGGGGTGGTGCGGTGGCATCAGCTGGCATATGCCGGATGATGCCCGCACTGCCCACTCACCACAGCCATGGAATACACCTCATGATCACACAACACTATATTGGATCAGGCGGAGGGAGACTAGGGGTCTTAGCCACCTCTGTTGATGCTAGGCTTCCTGGGGCGGGAGGCTAGGAGGGAGATCTGGCCGTCTGGTTGGGGTCTGGGGTGGTAGATTGCTGTGCTCAGCGTTGGGCGGGGGAGCCTGCTCATCAGCACCCCAGCAGAAAGGGTCAAACTCTGGTTACCGGTGATGGTTGTACCCAATGTGCAGCAGTACCGGGACCAGAGTGAATAGGGTGTGTATGGGGAGCATGAGTGAGTGTCCGCCGTGCATTTTTGTAAGTCTTGGGTTGTATGTGTATGTGTGAGCATGAGGGAGGGAGCGTGTGACTGTGTTTGTGTATGACTGTATATGTCAGGTGGGGCCTTTGGGTCGTCCCCTCTCCTGGAACTTCTCTTGATGATATAGATCTTTGTCCCCCCTCCCGCTGCCACACCTGGTGTGGGGGCTTGTGCCTTGGTCTGCCTGGGTGTTTGTGGCAACCGGGTCTGGGGGTTTAAGATTTTGGCATCTGCCTGATAGATCCCGGTGGCTGCCTGGTGGGATCTGGGTCCCTGGGCTCTGCTGGGTCCCTGGCGGGGGTGGTTGCCCCTGGGTCCCGGGTCGCTGGGTCCCGGGCTCGGCCGGCTAGGGGGTGGGAGGCTGCGGGCGGGCCTGTGGACTTGCCGCTGATGTCTCCAGGGACTCTGCCGGCTGCTGGTTGTGGCCCCCTGGGGCGATCCTCTGTGCCTCTCGAGGGGGGCGGGGGCCTTTCTGGTTGCAGTCTCCTTGGGGTTCCTGCGTTCTGGGGCAGCGCCTGGATCTCTGGGACTTGGAGCTCCCCCCGTCTCCTGCGCATCTTTGGGGGGCGGATCTGTGGTCCCTCACACTCTCTGTTGGACGCTCCTATAGAGAAACTTTAAATAAACAAGCGCGTGTACACACACAGGTGCTCACATGGTGCTCTCAAAAGTATGGGTTCGGGCACGTTAAACACATGTCTTAAGACTATGGTGGGCACTTAATGCGTTGTGATTTATTATCGTGATTCTTCAGTTAAGCAATGTTGATTATATATATATATATATTTTTTTTTTCATCAAGTTGACGCAGTGATAGGTAGATCTTCTTGTAATGTTGTTGTGTCCATTTTTTGTGTCCTTTTTTTATGTCTTTTTCTGCAGGTCTAGAGGCAGACTCTTGTTCATTATTGTTTATTTTTGTGGAACCCCCCCTCCTCCTCTCCCCACCTTTTCTTTTCCTTTCTCTTTCACCTCTGTCTCCGTGTCTGGTCGGAATTACCAAGCGTTCAACAACAATAACAATAAAGTTTTAAGTATCAGGCGTGACATTAAAAGCAAACGCTTTGATGCTCCACCTGAGAATAAATCTGTAAGGCTTGTTACCAGCATTCAGACATCAATTCTGCTTGCTTCACAGCCAGACAGGACATGGTAAAATAAAAAAAAAAGGGTTGATGAAAACTGGACTGAAAACACGATCCGAAATGCTCGAGTTTGTAGCGCCCATTTTATATCAGGTAAGGTAATTATGTACTAAGGTTACAACAGAAAGCTGGTTAACGTGTGTTCTATTAAATAAAGTAAGTTGCGTTTGCTGGTTTGCTTTTAAGCAGTTTATTTATTCACAGGCGAGGTGTCATTGGACTCCTCGAGTCCTGATTTTGTGCCTTCTGTGTTTACGTACACAAAGCGAAGTGCAAACCCCCATGCAAAGATGGACAGGTATACACACAGATATATTTAATATTTAGAAATTCTTGCTATTCATATTAGTATAAACTGTATTTCTCTAAAATTAACACGATTGTACTCTGAGCACGCTAAAAAAAGAAACCTATGCTATTCTCACCCTGCCATGCAGGTACAGTTGGCTGTGAAGACGTAGTTCTCTGGGTTGTTTACTATGACCCAACCCTCGTACCTAGCAGTCTTGTGTCCTTGTCTTTGGCTAGGAAGGACTTCTGCCTTCAAGACACAAAACTCAGAGTCTATGTGGTGATATTTTACTTTCTGTACGTGGCCACAGACAACATACTTGTATGCATCTAACCATTTGTATGCCCGTAGCTTCTCACGTGTGTACTTACTGGGCCTCTCCACTAAAAACGTATATATATCGGGCCACTGGATATCTGGCCACGCACCTACATCTTCCACCCATTCCGTAATGCCACAGGGATCCGGGAGTCTGTTGCCATTCGATAACGTGAGTTTAGTAATATAACATTCAAGATTTGTCGGTGATAACCCCGCAGCGTAGCTTGATAAAGCCTGACACAACGCCATTCTCTGTTGCCAAGCTGCGCGCGCATTCTCGCTGACGTCATATTGTTTACAAACAGTAAAAGGGTCTATACAATCACTGAACCCCACTTTTAAAGCATTTGGTTAAAGAGTTACAATCTGCTTGGTGTTGCTTCAAATCTATGTCGGCAGATCCCTGTGGGGCCACCAAGGAAATGGCAAATTAAACCTGTTGGGACTCACCCTGTTTGCCCACATATATTCCACATGGGGCCCACCTCTCTAATCGGTCTGGGGAGTCTGTTTATGGGTTTAGTTAATGAAGTAAAAAGATGAAGTGATAATGTTAATCATGGGTGTAAAGTAGTGATTTGAAAACCTTTGGCTGTAAAGAGGGGCTGCAGTTTTTGACCTGTGTTGGGCTATGACACGCTCCTTTTCAAAGCACCATATTTTCTTCATCTACACAAAAATACGCAGGGGAGACTGCAAATTGTTCCCACTCGGCAAGCAGTTTTTGAGAAAATATTCTTTTGGACTCCTAAATGGTTCAAAAGCAGCGCAGACTCCAACTTCGTGCTTGTCTTACTGCTTTGAAGACAAATTGCAAGCGGACTGTGGTGAGAGTTTCGACTTCTCTGCAGGATTCTCCATACGTGCACACATCTCACCTCCTCATCCCCCCCCCCCCCCCTCCATTTGCAATAAATGCTAAGTCACAGCATGCTATAATTGCACTTTTAGGATTTTACATGCTAAGCCTTCTTTCAGACTTCCACCACCACAGTGCCTCTGCCTGTAGGGGTTTCACATCTTCATGTCGACAACTGGGAACGTTTTAGCATGAAAACTACACCCCCATCTTTCTGGCTCACAGTCTCCTGCTTACCTCCTTGTTTGCATAAGTAAGTGTGGCTGAATAAATGTGTGATGAGAGTGTTGGTGAAGTTGTCCTTTTGAAGCCATTAGCCAGTCAATAACAGTGATTGAAAGGGAGCTGCATCAGTCTGTCTCCTGCTCTCTGCTGCTCTTCTCATTCAAAAAGTGTTCACAGGGACGGCTTTGGGTTAGATCAAGAATGTGTTTAATAATATTTTTTTAGAGAAACGTTATTCATCCTCATTAGAGAAATAGCTCAACATGATTTCAAACATTAAATAATTCCAGGTCGAATGAACAAAGTTCCTTGGATGAGAAGCAAAAGGCCTTCAAGAAAGCAAAGAAGTCCAGTTACCTTCATCTGAACCCTTTGGATTACCTTGACCTGCATGACTGAGAACTTATTTAGCTCCAAACAACAAATGACCCACCTTGTCTACTTTTAAAGATAAAATATGTGAGATTTCTACAATGAAATAATCACAAAACAGTTCAATGACTGAATCACGTTGAAAGGAAGTTTATATTGAAGCAGATTTCCATATCAGCCAGCTGGGGGGTTTCAGATTTTCTCCTTTCAAAAATGCTAAACAGGGACAAAGTTACTCTGCAACGTGGGAGGGTCAGCGTTAAACTTCCCTTAACAAGCCTTATGGTTAGTTTTGGGTTAACATGGCTCATTCCTTTAGCTATGCTGCTATAGGCTGAGGCTGCTGAAGGACAAACTGACCACATTTCCTCACTCTGCTGCCTCTACTCTCTTTACTCCCCAGGGTTGTATTCACTGTTGCTGTTGTTGATTGGTCTAACTTTTCTCATCTCAGACCCCAGCAGGTCGAAGCAGAGAGCTGACCACTTTTGATCTTGGTTCTGTTTCCTCTGGAGGTTTCTTCCTGTTAAAAGATTGTTACTTTCCAGTTTTACCCACCATACTGAGCTTTTCCATGGATAGGAGTTTCTGTTGAAATGAATATTCAGTGCAATAGTGATGGGAATTCAGACTCTTTTGAGAGAGCCAGTTCTTTTGGCTCAGCTCACCAAAAAGAGCCGGCTCTTTCGGCTCCCAAGTGGCTCCTCAGATTTTCTGTTGCGTAGAGTACATTTATAACCAAAATAATGCTAAACTAAATGTAAAATGATTTACTAATATAAAAAATGCAATATATCAAATATTTATCATTTCTATGGATTTAATAACTGAACACTTTAAGAAATCTCCACTTTCCGACTGCTGGAGCTCATTTTCTCACCGTCTTTGTCGCACTCCCCTCTCTCTCTCTCCTTTTTCCTCCTCCTCATTCCCTCTCGTCTCGCTCCACCCGCATGTGCTCTGCTGTGTGTCTGAGTCTGATCCTCCCTCTTCCCCGCCCCTACTGCTCTGTGTGTGGACAGTCTGGTCACACAGTTACACATGTTGACCAATCGCCTGTAGCTTCCACCAAAGCAAGAGGGGAGGGGGACGGCTCTCAATGACGAGCCGGCTCCCGTCGTTCACTTCAAAGAGCCGGCTCTTAGACCTGGTTCGTTCGCGACCGACACATCACTACAGTGCAATCTCCTGGTTCCCGTGTATAAGGTAACTTTCTCATAGGCATTTACTGAATCTGTTTGATGATGATTGGGTTAAATTACTGCATACAATTGGCTTTGAAATTGGATATGATTTGAATTTGTTTTATAGCATTTTGCAGAGCTTTGAGACGGCTTTTGTTGGGAACTGGCTCTTTATTAAAAAATGAATAGAATGGTCAGAAATCTTTAGATTTCAAAAGGTCAAGTCCTTTCTAATTGACTAAAAAGGCATCATGTACAAGAAATCTATTCTGCGTTTAAATGTCTGATATTATACTGCATAATAGAGACTGTTTTTGCTTTGTGGAACAGAGTTTGGCCAAGTGACTGTCCTGTGAATTTTAGAGCATTTCTTTGCTTTACGAATCTGGAATGTTGGTATTTCAACATTCCTTGTTTTTCCTCACACCCACAGGGACATTATTAGTGACTCAGTCTGGCCTAGTGTTAGCAGTAACTCAGGGTTGTCACTGTTCCTCAGTTAGCATCACCACGACCAAGGTTCCAGACACCGTGGTGAGTTGGAACATTTAGGTGTAAACATGAGTGACTTAAAATTTATGTGTTATTTGAATGTTTTCTAGAATCAACCGTCTCGCCCTTGCCGTTTTAAGGAGGCTCATTTACTTATTTTTTTTGTTTTTGGTATGCTACATTAGACCTCCCAAGCTGCCTTAAACAACAAAAAGGACAACTGTGATTTTATAGTTTACAGTTCTTTGAATACTACTACTACCGCTAATAATAATAATTTGTACTTTTATTACTATTATTATAGAACCATATACAAGTTTAACACAAGTAAATATATATATTTACTATAAAAACATATATTTGCTGGAATTATTGTTAACATTTAATACATTAAAAATATATTTAAAATTTATTTCTTTCACCATTCCTTCCTCTGTCTACATCACTTTTGTTCTTCTTCTCTTTCTTTGTCTTTTTTATTTATTTTGTGTTTGTTTCATTGTGTCTACAATCCATCCAGAACCTTCTGGACCCCTCTGCAGTCACATAACACACAAAACAAAACCTTCACTCTCATCCTCTTGCCGTTTCCCCTTTCCTTTAAAAATGTGTCATCAAAATAAACCATATTGCATTGGTCCAAACCTGGTTTTAGCTGCATGCTAAATGCATCAAAACTGCAGATTTGTGCTAGACAGCATACACTAGTAGAACTCTTTCACCATGTTTGATTAATCAAAGCTTTTGAGCGAACCAGCATGAATCCAGATTCTGGTGGCTCAGTGCTCCCACCTTCTGGCAGCTTATCACCTCTGCAGAACCCCCTCACAAGAAACCCATTATCTAATCCAGAAATTAGATAAACCCCATTATCTTTGTAACTGTTGAATGACATAAAATCCATAATTTAGACTTATGTCTCTAGGATCTAATTTGTGTCATCACTTTGAGCAAATGAAAATAATACATCAGCTGGAGTATTATTCATTTAACAGATTTACATTACATTTTTCTGAGAACAATCAAACAGATTTTCATGTTTTTTTTCAGTATTCAAAATGTTAAATCCTAATTAAATTTAAAAGACAAAGTGCAAGTCTTTAGACAGTAAAACTCCCGAAGGCATTTGCAGAAATAACAAATAAAAAAAGAAGCGAGAGTGGAAGTTTTGTGGATCCAGTGTTGATGTATGATAATGTTTTGCATCCCAGAAGAAAAATGTGAGCAGTATCCTCCAGCTTCTTGGACTGGCTCTTTGTGGCAGCCTTGAGGTTAGGAGGTTTAAAATCTGGCTGTTGTTCTCCAAAAAAGAAATCTCTGAGTTGAAATCGACCCATTGCAACTGACCCACAGTGCTTAGATCAAGAGCAAAGCAACCCATACAGAGAGGCGAATTCGTAAAATACAAATACATTTTAGAGTAAAAGGGGATTATTTTTTTCTCTTTTGCTGAAGGTAAAATCAATGAACTAATTAATAATAGAAAGCCATGGAAGCTGAGAAAAGCCTGTTAGTTGAGATTCAGAAGATGCTCTACAGCATGCTAGAACCCAATGATGGTAAGTGAAGGAGGGTGTAGCACAAAGAAAAGTTTATAATTAGCCATAAGTTGATGATTTTTTTTACATACGTTCATTCATCCTAAATGAGCCTAGAAGGCAAAAAATTACCAGTTCTATAAACATTATACAACTACAGCATCCAGCTGTTTACTCTGGGGTCTCTGAGAGAAAAAAAAAACACAAATCAGAAACTCATACACTAAAACACAAGAAAACTGTTGTTAAACAGTGTAACCTAGGAGGGCTCAAATTACTCCATTCCATCTAAATTAGCAAAAGCCACCATAAAGGCATAACAACCAACAAAGCCGTTTAAGTTATAATTATCAACTTTAACATCAACACAAGCTCCAGGCATGGCTAAAACACAGTGATCTGGGGACATGCAAGCACTAATGAGTCCCTCGCGGGTCAGGTAACCTGAGCCTTTGGGGCACATGGTGCTAAAATCTGCAGAGCAGGAAGGGGAATGGCTCTCGTTGCCCTCAGGAGCTGTCCATCATGCTGAAATCCATAGACAGGGACATTCGCTCTCCTTGATCTCAAGAACTGTCTGTCTATGGTGCTGAAGCCTGTAGAGCAGAAGAATCACTCGCCTTAAGCTCAGGAACTGCCCATGGTGCTGACATTCTTAGTGTAGGATAATGGCTTTCCTTGACCTAAGGAACTGTCCATAGTGCTGGAAGACATAGAGCAGGAGATCGCTTCCCATTGGGTCCAGGAGCTATCCATGGTGTTGAAATTCATAGAGCAGGAGAACGATTCTCCTTGAGCTCAGGAGCTGTCCTTGGTGTTGAAACTCAGCGCAGAGGAATCACTCCCCCTAGGCTCTGGAGCTGTCCAAGGTGCTGACAGCTGTAGAGCGGAAAAAATCGCTCTTCTTGGGCTCAGCAGCTGTCCATAGGGCTCGAAGTCATAGAGCAAGACACTGCAGTTTTATGAAAATACCCAGACTTGATAAAAGTCTTTAAGGAACACACTTGCTTAATGTGCTTTAGTGGATTTACCTATCTATGCATTATTTGTGCATGACAAAAAACATGTTTATTATTGGTCATGGTTTCATTTTGGTTTTTGAAAGGGACGAGGCACCACCAAGCTGATCAAGAGCTGTAATCTCTTCAGTCAGCAACCATTGGGTCTGCCCCCAGGCATCCTACTGGTGAGAAAATTTCAAAAGAACCCCTGGAAGACACCCTGAAAAGATACCCTAACCTCCTGAGCTGGGTCCTTTTAATGGGAAAAGAAGCAACTTTATATTATAATCATAATTTCAGGCTGCCCCTTGATAACCCTCAAAGGAAGTTATTTCACATGTTTAAATTTAAAACGCCATTCTACCATCAGATCATATTACAGTTAAGGTGTTGGAATGCAGAAAAATTAGATAATTTTTCAACAAAAGACCTAAGCAGTGTTTGTATGACTACTCATTTCTAATGTTTTCACATTTAAGTTTTGAGTGGTACTGATTTGATACTTGAGAACTTTTATTTTGAAGACAATAGTTTCTCATGCCCTTTCTTACACACAGAGAGAGACAAAAAAACAAAACAAACAAAAAACAGAAATGAGGTTAGAAAAATAAGCAATTTAAGGTCCATAACAGATGTGATGGTATTATCACTTGATTTGGTATTCTTGGAATGTGAATAAAGCATGGAGTTTAATGTGCTATAAACAAATACAATTATTTATTTATCATAAATTTGAACATGTCTATTGTCTTTTTCACATTTCAGGGGAACATTGCAAAACTTACGCTGGTGAAGATTCTCAGTCATCTAGGTCATGGTGATCCAAACGGTTCAAATGAAGGCAACTGGACTTTGGTTTCTTGAAGACGTTTCACCTCTCATCCGAGGAGCTTTGTCAGTTCTAACTGGAATATGGCGAGTCAAGCTTAAAAGCTAGCTATCTATTGTCTGTTCTTATTTAATGAGCCAAAACTACTCTGGGTACCTTCCTGCATCTAATCAACTCAATGACTCCTCTCAATAGAAGTCAATGACTCATCAGGGGATGGAGAGGCAGTAGCGTGGCCCGCTAGACTCCTCCTCTGTTTAATTCTGCACAGAGAAAGGGTCTGGGAACTCTCCTATTCAAATGACCCCACCACCTGAGAATTCTAACCGAGCCAACTGACTAGCATATGTGCCACACCACTGTAATGCATTTGTGCCGATGTAACCGACAAAACGAAGCTCAGGCCGTGTCTCCAGATCAGCGAGTGCCGTCTTCTTTATTGTTCTCTGCTTTTGTGTCCTCCTGACAGAACACGACTGGTGGGCAGGTGGAGTACACATTACACTGAATGACAGTAGTCTCAGCAATACATTACTTCTCCCTTTCTTTGAAAGAAATAAAAATACAGCCCAAGAACTAATCTCACCAGGAAATTCTTTTGAGTGACCAATAACAAGGATCTACACTAGAACATGTCTAAACAGTTCTAAGCAAATGGATACCATATGGACATCAATGTAATTGCAAAACTATGAACACTGTGTTACTCTTAGCTGTTCACAATAAGCTATCAAGTCTATCAGGTGGTTTAACCACTCTGCATCGCCTAGTCACTTACGGCACTGAAACCTTGCTTTGACTGGTACCCTCTTGCTGATCTACCGGCATGGACACATGCGAAGGCATTTCTAAGGGTGATGAAAGATCTGCTGAATCAGTCCAGGTCTCTTCACTCAGAGTGTGGTGAGACCGATTTGCTGCTGTTGTGCTCCTTCGAAGATGCTGACTGTTGTGACGACATTCCTTCCCACTAGAGTCCACAATGTAAGACCTGGGCTCAGCACATGTACGAACAACTGCAGGAGCCCATCTGGCACTGCCTGGACGAGGTTGCACCCAGACCTCATCACCTGGAACCAAGGGAAAATGATGAGTTGGGATTGATGTTGCCCTTTTCTTGTCACAGTGGAACTTTTGGAAAGCCTTGGACTTGTGCAGCCGCTGCTTAATTTGGTTGGGGTCATGCACTTTGGGGACCATAAGCAGTTTAGATGTTGGTAACAAGTTTTTTGGCCTCCTGCCCATCAGCACCTGTGCTGGTGACAAAGAGACGGACTCAAGGGGCGTTGTACGATAATCCAACAATGCTAGATGCTTGTCCATAGCTTTGTTCCATAGTCTTTTTACCTTCTGCACAGCACGTTCAGCCTCTCTGTTGGAGTGAGGAGTGTGAGTTGATGATGTGCGGTGTGAAATACCATAACTCTCACAAAACCTTTAAACTCCTCTGCTGTGTACTGCGAGCGATTGTCAGTCTAAAGGATGGATGGAATACCATGTCTGCTGAATTGAGCTTTCAGTGTCTCGATGACAGTTCAACTGCGCAGATCTTTGGGTTCATCTACTTCAATGAATTTGGAGTAGTAATCTACTAGCACCAAATATTGTTTTGACCAGAGGCGGCTGGCCAATAGAGGGCGATAGGGCGCCGCCCTCCCAGTTTCCCCACAGTTTTTAATTTTTATTAAAAAAAATGAATAAATAAAATTAACAATAATCACATATTCTAAGTTAATTGTGTGTTTTGTAACAAAAATAAATCATATATATACATACATACATATATATATATATATATATATATATATATATATATATATATATATATATATATATATATATATGTATATTGATCTCTGCCGGTCTCTGCCGAGCGGTGGAGGCTGTGTGCTGTTTCTCAATCGCCCAAACAGGACGAGACCAGTTGTCCAATTGCTGACAAGAAAATCAAAGGGTAGGAATGGGAATGTATCCAATCAGCGTCAATGTTGTTTCAGAACGTTTCAGAAGCATGATGGGCGATAGAGCTACCGCCAAGGCTTTCGTTGGTGTTCGGTAGAACTCAGAGAGTCTCGACTCCAGCACGTTTTTGGTCGTGACTCGTGACGGTCATGACGCAGACGTAGACATGGACGCCAGTGCGCCTACAACATGGAGACCGGATCTCAGCAGCCACTGAATTCAGTTTGGTCTCTTCTCCAGTATCCGTTCGAGAGGAGAACTATGGTGGAAAAACTTAATGTCAAAGAGCTTGGACCAGATCAGCCCGATGTAAAGATAAGCCTGCAGGACAAGGAGAGAGGTAAACTGTACACACGACGCTTCTCCCAAAATTGGTACACCAGGAAGCAGTGGCTAGCTGAATGCAATCACGCTAATGAGTTATTTTGCTTTCTGTGTTTGTTATTCAAAATGGCTGGGATCCACAGAAGGTGGATGTGGAACTTGTGTCTCATTAGGGACTCCATTCATTCTCTGACTGAGGAATGCAGCGCATCAGTGCAGCAGCCAACAAAGAAACGGAGGACGTTTGGACAGGGAGAACAGCAGCTGGGTGCAGAGGTAAGCTGTACATTACATTTCTGTAAACAAGACAATCAGAATCAGAAATCCTTGGTTGTCCCACAAACCGGGACATTTGTTTAATAACATGTACATTGTTTAATGTGCAATAACTGTAAAAACTAATTTCAACACACATACCTATTTTACATATTTAATCATGTAAATGTGTATTTCAAGTAAATTTGTACATACATCAATCTGATTCCATTTTACTTGTTACACTTCTGCTGCAGCAAACAAATTTCCCAGCTTTTGGGACAATAAAACATTTCTGGTTTGTCCCAAAAAGTGGGAAATATGACATTTGTAAGAGGATACTGATGACATTATTTCCTATGAAAGTGTTTCCACTTTCCATAAGTCCTAACAGTGTAAATTTCTGGCATTTTGTCTAAGTAGTGTTTATTACCATTACTGTAACAGTGACCTGCTCATAATTTTTCGTGTTCACTCAAATGTTGAAATTAAACAAAATGTTTTTGTTACTTGCCTCTTGCATTGCCTATTTACCATTTATGGTCGTGTTATTTTATGTGCAATTTAATGCAGTATTTTTCAACCTTGGTCTGCAAGGCAGCGTGCCAATAGTCAGACACACCTGGATTAATCAGTTTGTCCAATGATGTATGACAGGAAATAAAAGAGCTGTGCTTAATTCAGGAAATAGTGAAGTTGTGCACAAAGCTCAGAAAGCACAAGTTTGTTTAAAAAAAATAGCACAGCCCCACCAAAAATATTTTTCACCAGCCGCCACTGGTTTTGACTCAAACTCAAATATGTCTGAACCTACTTGCTCAAATGGAAGATCTGGAGTTTCTGTTGGACTGAGAGGAAGTCTCGGCAGTTTGTTTTGAAACTCGGCACACTTACTGCAGTTCCTGACCATCTCTTCTATTTCAGAACTCATTCCCAGCCAGTAAAGAACTTCACGAGCCCTCTGCTTGCTTTTCACGATTCCTAGATTTGGCTGATGTATGAGTCCTATTACGTACTTCCTCATAGAAGGAGGAACTACCACACAAGGCCTTTTGTACACTACACCATCATATACAGTTAATTGACTCCTAGAGTCCCAGTACAGTTGAATGGAAACTGGAACATCTCTTCTGTGTACTGACCAACCCTGATGAATTGTGACCTGCAACTCTTGAAGCTCCTCTCTGGTTCTTGTCTGCAGTTCATCGTACTTTTCGTCACTCACTGCTATATGATCTAGCATTGACACACACGCTAAACCTTCCAGCTCAGGTGTGTTGCACTTGAGTTGAGCTCTTGACAGAGTGTCGAGGAGCTCCATGTTCTTTCCTCTTCTGTACTGGACTTTTAGATCGTACCACTGCAGAAGCAAACACATTCTCTGTATGTGCATGGGAGTTGAGGGCAGTGACTTTTTGAAAATGTCCTCCAGAGGTTTGTGGTCATTGTACACTGTGACTTGTTTGCCAAAAATGTAATGATGAAACTTCGTGCAGGCATGAACAATAGACAGCATTTCTTTTTCTATTTGTGCATAGCGGGTTTATGCATCTGTCAGCGACCTAGATGAGAACACTACAGGATGACTGTCTTGAGTGAGTACTGCACCAAGCCCATAGCTGCTTGCATCACAGTAGATTTCCACCGACTGCACCGGGTCAAAATACTTCAGCACTGGAGGGTGTGAACACAAGTCTTTTAGCTTGTCAAAGGCCATTTGTTGAGCTGGTTGCCAAACATACTCCATGTCACTCTTTAACAGTTGACGCAGAGGTGCATCAACGTCCCTTAGATTTAGAAAGAACTTCGACAGGTAAGTGACAAACCCCAGAAAGTGCCTTACACCGTCCTTGTCAGTAGGCGGAGACATGTCAATAACAGCTTCAACTTTTGTTGGGTCTGGCTTCAGACCTTCTGCAGTGAGTAAGTGACCCACATATGGCACCTGAGTCTGGCGGATGAGACATTTGTTGAAGTTGAGCTTCAGGTTATAGCTTGTGGCTCTTTCAATAACTTTACGCAGAATTGCATCATGTGACTCCAAGTCTGGTGCTGCAATCAGAATGTCATCCATAATGGGTGTGACTCCTGTTATGCCTTCGAGCATGCCATCCATTATGTGCTGAAATATTTCTGGGGCACATGCTAGTCCAAATGGTAGCCTAAGCCATCTGTATCTCCCTACAGGAGTGTTGAATGTTGTGAGGAATGAAGACTGCTCATCCAGTTTTATCTGAAGGAATCCAGATTTTGCATCCAAAACTGAGAAGATCTTTGCACCAGGTATGGTATACCCCATGCACACTCTTCAATAGTGTGCATGGGGTTCTCTCTTGATGACTTTGTTCAGATCACTGGGGCCAATACAGATCCTCACTTTGCCCCCCCCCCCCCCCCGACTGCCTCCACTGAGCTGACCCAGTCTGTGGGCTGTTCGACCTTGGCTATATGGCCATTCGCCTCCATCTCACACAGTTTCTGTACTATTTTTTCTTTTAGTGCAGCAGGTTGTCTTTGTACTGGGTGTACAACACCTTGAGCCCCAGGGACAAGTTTGATTGTGTACTTGCCTGGTAGCGTGCCTGTGGTGTGCATCAGTTCTGGATATTTCTTTAAGCATGGCGGTATGGATTGCAAAGATGTGTTAATACTGTTGGTGTCGCTGTTCTGAGTTTCCTCTGCATCCTTTAGAGCATCACACCTTATTATTAAGCCAAGCTCTTCAGCGGTCTCCCCACAGAGCACACATTCTTGAGAAATGTCCAGTATTTCAAACTCTGCAGTGATGCTGCGCTCTTTGAACCTCATTGTTAGCTCTACTGCTGCAACTGGCATTAGCTTGTGGTTAGAATATGAGCATAATTGTCTCTTGGAGGGTTTCAGCTCACCAGAGAGTGGAAGATGTTGGTAACAGTCTAGCGTTAGCGTGTTACACCTAGCACCGGTGTCGATTCTAAACGTGACCTCTTTTGACAGTATGTTAACTGATACTGTTCATTTGTTATCACTGTGAGAATTGGGTTGAGCAGCTACTTGAGTCATGCTAATGTTCAGAACTTCTTCATCTGAGTGTTTCCCTATGGGAGGTTCTACTTCTAGCATGTGTACTTTCCTCTTACGACACACAGCCATCCAATGATTTGGCTTGTGACAGTAGGAGCATACTGAGCCCTTTGCTGGACATACGCCTTTATTCCACTTATGTCGAGAATGTTTCCTGCAACTCAAACAAGATGCTGTCAGGTTCTGTTGAACTGGCTTTGCTTTGTCTGGAAAGCGAGCCTGTTTGTAATGTGGCTTGGGCTACCATAGCCACTTGAGAGAAGCCATCATCTCTGACTATTTGCATTTGTTTCTGAGACGTTTCATATTGCTGTGGAATCTCAATAGCTTTAGCCAGCGTTACATCTTCACCTCTGGCAAGTAATCTTTCTTGGACTCTTATTTTCTCTGACACCCGCTATTATAGCATCGATTAGCATATCACCAGCATCAGTATTTTCACAGTCCATCAAGAGCAACCTCAAATCCTTCACAAAGTGGTCAAAACTTTCATGCGTGCCTTGTTTCCTTTGTTTGAAACGATGACGAGCGATCCTCTTGTTTTTTCTCTGCCTTATGTAGCAAGCAAACTTATCAAGTACCTTAGTAGGGTCCTCTTTTTCCCCATCACCCCAGTCCAAGGTCTTGTAGATTTCTCTGCCTTGCTCACCGATCCACGTGCCCAGCCATCCCGCTTTCTGCTTAGCTGCTAGCTCTGCTAGCGCCCCATCGAAGACGAAAGCAGCGTGACATCTGAACCTTTTGACCTCTTGATACAGGTTGGCGGCATCCCAATCAATCTTTGGTTGCTCAAACTGAGGCGTAGCCATAGTGAATATCTGCACTACAGACTTCTGACACCATGTAATGTATTTGTGCCGATGTAACCGACAAAATGAAGCTCAGGCCGTGTCTCCAGATCAGCGAGTGCCGTCTTCTTTAGTGTTCTCTGTTTTTCTGTCCTCCTGACAAAACACGACTGCCCTCTGTTGGTAGGCAGGTGGATTACACATTACACTGAATGACAGTATTCTCAGCAATACATTACAACCACAATGCTGAGTTAGTCATGAACATGGCGACTGAAGCGGAGTTCACTGCGGCTCTTTCCTCTGTTCTAAATGACTTGGACATGTCTTTAAAACAACAAGTAGAAGTGCTAAAAGCCTTTCTTCTAAAGATGTTTGCGCTGTCGCCAGATGCCATTTTTGACTACAGCTAAAAAAACTACAGCGTCACGTACATCACACACAGCGACACTCAGTTTCTCATAAACAACGAAGACAGCGGCAGAGTTCGCTGCGGCTCTTTCCTCTGTTCTAAATGACTTGAATGTCTTTAAAACCACACGTAGAAACCCTAAAAGCATTTCTTCAAAAAAAAAAAAGATGTTTGTGCCGTTGCCAGATGCCTTTTCTTAATACAGCTAAAAAACTACAGTGTCACGCAGTACAGTCGGCATTTCCGTCTTTTATCTGATTGGTTATTTTTGAGCTGCCTAGTCCCGCCCCTCATGTGCCTCTCGGCCTGTGAGTAACCAGACTCTTTCTCTGTGCAGAATTAAACAGAGGACGAGTCTGGCAGGGTACCCAGAGCAGTTCTGGCTCATTAAATAACAACAGACAGCTACATCTTATAAGCGTGACTCCCCCACATTCCAGTTAGAATTGACAAAGCTCCTTGGATGAGAAGTGAAACGTCTTCAAGAAACCGAAGAAGTCCAGTTGCCTTCATTTGAACTTTTTGGACTGCAAAACTTACTTTTTGCAGTCTTTTGTGATTTGGCGTGTGTCTCCACTGTAACCCCCCCCCCCCCCCCCCCCAATAAATAAAAACTATCCATCTGTTTTCCAACACGGTTTGGTTTCAGTTATAAGGATAAAACAAGCTGTTTCACAAAGTCCCCAATTGTGACATCATAAACAGGGAACATTGCATAGATCCTCCTCTCACCCTTTGATGCTGGAAGAGCTAAAGTTCTTCTCTGAGCTCCTCCCCCTGAGTTGTTCAGCTTATAGCAGCCTGAGCGAGGAATGGGTGGGCATGGCTATCAAGAGCTTGTTTTCCTTAAATCTGTGGTCCTTAGCATGACAAGATTTAGAAATTTGATTGGCTGTAGCCCCCCCCCCCCCCCCCCCCCCCCCCCCCCGAACCGCCCACTGAAATCAGATGAATAAATGTAAGCATTTGTAAAATGTATTTTAAGTTTTGGAAGGTACTGAAATTGTCAAAATGAAAACTTTTGTAATACCTTCGCGTGAGACTGATTATGTGCAGAGAAACAAAAATGAATGATAAATGACCCGCACTTGTATAGCACCTTTCAGAGCCAGAGGACTCCAAAGCACTTTACACTACAGTGTATCATTCACCCATTCACACACATATTCACGGGCTGCATGGTGGCGCAGTTGTTAGCACTGTTGCCTTGCAGCACGAAGGTTGCAGGTTCGAAACTTGGCTGCGGCCTTTCTGCGTGAAGTTGTGTGTTCTCCCCATGCATGCGTGGGTTTCCTCTGGGTACTCCGGTTTCCCCCACAGATCACAACACGCCCTATAGGTTATAAATTGTAAGTCGCTTTGGATAAAAGCGTCTACCAAATAAATAAACATAAACACATTCACAAGCTGATGGTGATGCGCTACAATGTAACCACTGCTGCCCTGGGGCTCACTGACAGGCAAGGTTGCCAAGCACAGGTGCCACCAGTCCCTCTGATTCACACCAGCAGGTGAGGTGGATTGAGTGTCTTGCCCAAGGAAACAACAGCAGTATTCCCTGCTTTGAGCCTACAACCTTCTGATCACTGGACAACCCACTCGACCTTCTGCGCTACTGCTGCCCAATAGACCATAGGACTATTATAACTTGGTTGTGGCCACTGCTATTGTAGTCATGCATGCCTTACTTACTTAAATAGTAGTTTGTCTTGACACTTTTCCTGGACTTTTGTTTAAACATTTTATTGATAGCAGCCTTTGGATATTTTAAATGAAGGATGTTAGGTATCAGGTTTTTTCCCTTTTCTGTCATCATCTGTCTCTTTTTGAACCATCAGTTCGAATTAGCCAAGGATCGTAGCAGGGGACACGACAATAATCCCTTCTAAAGCAGACGAATAGTCAGTGTGAAATGCATCACAGAAGCCTTTTCAGACATCAGTTTAAAGCGCAGTAGATACTGCTGCTGACATCCCGTTTATTACATAACGAGTGTCCTGAGTAAAGCATTACCAGTGAACATCTTTCTTTATCAATATTAAGCCTGTTACAGTTTTTGACCTCAGCAATTAATCTGTCATCATCCAATTTACAAATGCGTTTGATACGAGTCAGTGCTGCTATAAAAGCAGAGGAGCGCGGCTGATGTCCAGTAAACGAATGAAATCAATAAAGAGAAGAAACCAAAGCTGTCATCTACAACTGGCCCACATTCACCCTTCCTCCTGGGTCTGACTTGTTGAAATAAATACTTCATGATGATATTTTCTCCACCAACATTACCGGTTACTACAAGAAGGCACTGAGGGTCATTTATAGACATAGACACAGATGAGGGAAGAAAATGATAATGCAACGTCAGGTGAATCCAGTTTCTGAATGCAGAGTTAAAACATGCTTTTCTCCAAAGTAATAGCTGTAGCATTGCTGAGATGATTATCGTTAAGACGTCTTTCTTAAAGGTGCAATATGTAAGAATGATATCCTGTGGTCAAATTTGGCTACTGCAGTCTGTTTTTCTGAACCAAACAGCACTTTCTCACTCCTGCTCTGTTAGCTTCACGGCTGTCGCTAGTTGCAGATCAAACCAGAAGATTCTAGATGATAAGCAAAGATGAGTCACACACAGTAAGTTGATACGTAGATAAATACATTGTCATATCGAGCGTTGGCACTCGCGAGTGTTTTATATAGGAAGTACTTACTACACTTATTACAGTAATATGCCTACGGCATAGTGGAAGTATAGGGGTTGTTTGTCATCTTGCTGTTAACTTGTTATAGTTCTGAATGACTCATTAAATGAAGTAAAACACCATGATTGAGACACTGTTCACTTCACACATACATTTCAGTGTAATATTGAGTTGTTGGTAATTGAAAAAGTAGCTTGGGAAATACTAAGAACCGCCAAATTGCTTCCTGTTCACTGTTAGCATTGTTAGCCTCTAGAGTAAAACAAAAAGATGTGGTTTTGTAAAGAGGCAATGTGTTGGTTTTACCATTAATCTATGGAAACATCCATCACAATGTTGTTGAAAAATAATTAAACAATGCCCACTTGTTGAAAAACATTGGCGGCTTGGTAATGTATAACCATAAAAATTGGGTCTAAATTACTTCGAAGCGGGTCTAAGTCTTTGGGCGATGCCATATTAGATGCCATATTTCCTTCTATGGAAGCCTGTGAGGACAAAATGTATTTACTTATTTTTTTACAAAACTTTTGCCATTCATAAACGTAGTTTTACACATTTACCTCTTTGCCAGCGATGAAAAGAAGTCTGATGTGCTTGTCATTCTGGTAGAGGTTGCGCTCCCAAGGATTTTTGACCCTAAAGGCTATCCTTTGGTAAGGTCTTACTCAAACACAAAAATACTGCCCGCTTGCAATGATTTAGGCATGCAATGCCCCCATCGCCTGGGATAAGATACACTGTCACTTAAGAGTTAATGGAATAACTTCTTCCCATTCGGCAGGCTCCCTCTTTGGCAGTTTTAAAATCTTGTTTAAAGACCCACTTTTATGACTTGTGACAGTGACTCATTTGATTATAATTTTTGTATTTATACATATTTTTTATGTTTTTTTATTGTTCTCATTGTTTGTATCTGTTATTCAGCATTTTTTATCCTCATTGTTTTTGCCTTTATTCGGTTTTTATTGATCCTGCCTGTGCAGCACTTTGAGCAGCTCCCACGCCGTATTTTAAATGTGCTTCTATGGTAGTAATTGCGTCACTATGGTAGTAATTGCGTCACTTTTTCCCTTTTCCTTTTAATTTATTTATTTTTAAAGAGAAAAACAGACAAACCCCCAGAGAATGAAATCTTTATCAATGTAGCCTTCCTTCCAACATGATTGAAATATTAGACTTTTTAGTGATTATTTCACTGTAGAATTCTTACATATTGCTCCTTTACCTTCAGGAATAAAACTGATAATATTTTTTTGTAAGTTGCTCTAAACTGTGGTGAAGGACAGAACTGAAGCAGCTGTTTGCAGCAGATCATTAAGTTTCATCATGAGTCAGTCAAGCCACTGATGCTAGAACCCACTCTCTGTAAAAGTCTGGCTGGTATTTAGGCAGAAATAAATAACGAGGAGGTAGAAAAAATTACACTCTTGGTTTATAATGTTTAGGTTAACAATATGTTGCAGAAAACAACTTTGAAAAACCACAGAAGACAATTTTTTTTAACACTCTGCTCACTTGATCACATAATTACAGCTGATTAATATTGGACATGAACAGGTCAACAGGAAGCTAATAGGAGGCAATGACTTTGTTTACCAAAAGACCACACTTGATCAGTGTGTGTGTGTGTGTGTGTGTGTGTGTGTGTGTGTGTGTGTGTGTGTGTGTGTGTGTGTGTGTGTGTTTGTGTGTGTGTGTGTTTATTGCTAATGCACATTAAGATGCATGTCACTTTTAGACCAAATGATTGAGCTGATTGCCCTCGCTGCATGCTGCATGCAGATTCCAGTGTCTTGTTTGTCTTCAATGGTTCTCATCATAACTCCACGTTTGATTTAGAAAATTCAAACACTTTCTAATTTCTGAGTACTTGAAAATATGCTTCAACTCTGTGTTTGATTACAATTTTACAGAAAAACACGACACATTTGGGACATGTTATTCTTCTCAGACTCATAGAAACACACAAAGATTTAAATTTTTTTGGCATAATCGTGCTGAGGAGTTGCTTTCCTGTCTGCTCAACCCACACCTTCACTAGAAAAAATCACCTCGTCCACAGATAGAAGATTCTGTCAGATGCCTCTACTCTGCTAAATTGGTCTAAAAATATCTGCATCTTCTCGAAAAAGAAGAAAAATGGTGGGATTATTTTAAAAAAGGTTATCCGAAACCTTCCAGGACTCCTCAAAAATGCATCATTTTTTTTTAAACTTACTGCAGCAGTACACTTTGTCATGACAACACGACTCTGGAGGAAGCCAGTGAGCTGATGGACAGGCCTTTTCTTCTGCAGGGATCTCTGCTGAAGTGAACTGGGTTCTGTAAAATCAATCTCCTCATTCGATTAAATAAAAAAAAATGGAGCAGGCAGACCATTAGCTGACTTGCAGAAATTATTTTCTTTATCGCTTTAGCTCTTGGTTTTCCATCTCTTAGGGCATGACCACACATACTTGATTCTCATCAAGAAAATTACAGTTATGCTTCATCCACTCAAAGGCCTGAACGCTGCATGCTAGAAGCGTTTCTTATTTGCTTTACCTGTTTGCGTACAGGGGACACCTTGATAAATTACCCCTGAAATAATCTCCTCGAAGCTGTCATGACATGCTGTCGGCAAACAATCACCGGCGCTCATTAGCAATGTGTATTGACATCAGTGTAAGCTGCAGCGGAGAACATTAGCATTCAGTGGAGAATTGACGTCCCTGCAGACAACACTGGGGACAAATACAGCAGGTAGGACAAGGTCTGAGCATGACTCACCTCCACGGGTGTTTGGGGAAATATGACCGGGAGAAACAAAGCTTTCATTTTTTTTCTCAGTGTCACTGCAGGGTGACTGATTCAGTCCAATTCACTAAGCTGGAGACTGTCCAGTTGGATCTGCTGCTGGAACGTTACGACATTGCTGAGCATGGGGAGCACAGCTCAGCTGTGAGTAGCTGTTAATGTCTGAGACATATGTGACTAAGTACTCACGTCAGCAAGCAGACATGAACCGGAATGAAACTGGAATAAGGAATATTTTAATTTGGGATTTCTTGATGATCAACCAATAAAAGGAAGTTTATTTTACCCGATCATCAACTCATCAAACCAGCATTTTTCAATTATTTTTCATCTCAGGCCTAGTCCACACGTAGCCGTTTTTTTTTTTAAACGAATGTCCGCCCCTCCAAAAACTTGCATCCACACCACCTCGTTTAAAAAACAAACTCTGTCCACACGTACCCGGATAAATACGTTGTTAAGGACATGCCAGACCTGTAGGCGGCAGTACTTCCCCCGTTCTTAACCTCGTCCTTCGTCTGTGGTCTTCCGCAAGGAGCAGTAATTCCACTTGCAAAAACAAACAAGCAAAAAGCGCTTGGACAATTGATAAAGCGAGTGCAGCTCTGAGGGCTTCCATGATGCCGGCTAGTGTAAACACAGGTCGCACACGTGATGTCAGCATTTTTTTGTCGTGGAAAGTGACGTTGCGGACCTTAAAACTCCGGTTTTGTCTGTCCACACGCAGACACCCAAAACGGAGAAAACGCAGATCTTCACTTTGGCCGGAGTTTTTAAAAAGATCCGTTTTCCTGTGAAAAAAACTCCATTTTCGTGTGGATGACAGGCCAAAACGTAGAAAAATATCTACGTTTTGGCAGATCCCCGGCTACGTGTGGACAGGGCCTCAGCCTCTTTAGGGAACATACTCATTTTTTCTGCTGACTACCGTCACTAGCTTCGTTTCCTCTACAGTTTTCTCTCTGCTATGCTGCTGTGAAGCTAGGTCACCTGATCACACAGGTCCACCATGGAGGATGGCAACATTGGTTCACCGGAATAATAATCTTGTTTTTGATTCAGAAAATACAATTTAATGTAATAATTGTTCTTTTAAAAAAACGATTGGTCTCTTTGAGTTTCACATGCATGCTAAACGTGAAAATGTGTTCAACCTCCATTTCCTTCATTAGCCACAGAAAGTAAATAAAATGATCATGTCAGAAAAAGCCCGCCTCTTCTATTTCTGAATAAAGAAGCATTCATGGACTCACCCACCTTGGCTCGTAACTGTGGAAGACTGTAGTTTTAGCGGCCAGGAGAAGGCAGAGCGCACCTTGGCTAGTAGAAGCTAATAGTTTAAGAAGAAGAAGAAACAATATTTTATACAGTGCATCTCAAGATAAAAATCACAAGAACGGAAATTCAGTACAAAATAAAAAAGATTTTAAAAATGAGTCAAATATATTATAATGAAGGTGGATTGAAAGCAGAAGCAGCCAGCTGTGATCTTGTTAAGAAAATGAGAACTAACCAGACGGCGAGCAGGAGATGAGGATGCAGGAACCGACAAGTTAATGCGATGGTGATTTTAAATATAAACGTCCTCAGGACAAACCGTGTTAGCATTCAGACCCATGGTGGCTCTGGGAATGCCGCCACTACCTCCCTAAGGCCAGTGTTTTTGTGGCACACCTAACTACCTCCTGGGCATTGTCCATTCGCTGCCACCACTGTAAGCTCTAGGCTGGTGTCTTGTAGTGCAGACGCTTTCGCCCAAGCACCATCCATCTGCTTACGGGCAACCTCCAGGCCTTGGCAGCTCCGCAGCAGCTTCCTGGCCTTTACCTCTGCAGGACTATTCCACACACCTAGTTCTCACGGAGTTGTTACTCTCTAAGGACCTGGCGAATGAGAGACATTGTGTTGTTATAGACTCCTCAATTACTGTTTATTCATTTTTACATTTGGAATAAAATTGGAATAAAACATGTAACTGTGTTCAGGGTTAACCTATATTTAACATTCTGTCAATGCAACAATTTTCCTTGATTGCCCCAATTTGTCATGGTCTGCATCTGCCCCTTCCTTCATGTGCCTCCTGGTGTTTCTCCATCCTCTCTAGATTCCCTTTTGTGTCCTAGCGCCCTCATGTGTCTCCTTGTGTCCTCCATTCGTTCTCTGGGTGCTCCTTTTGTGTCCTAGCGCCCTCATGTGTCTCCTTGTGTCCTCCATTCGTTCTCTGGGTGCTCCTTTTGTGTCCTAGCGCCCTCATGTGTCATGTCTGCATCTTCCTCATGTGTCTTCTGGTTTTCCCCATTTGCCCCTAGATCTCCAGCCCTCTAGGTTTCTCAAGTCTTTTCCTTTAGTTACAGCCTTTCATGATTTAGTATGTTTTTTCCCATCAGTGTTTATTATTTTTCTCCCCCCTCCCTGTGAATTGTAGTTATGTTTCCTGCTCTTTTGTATTAGGTTTTATTCTTAGGTCAAGTTAGTTTCTCCCCTGATTAGTCATTGCCTTCACCTGGCCCTCCTCCCACACCCCACACACCTGCAGCTCATCTCCCTCTCATCCTCCCTGTGTATTTAAGCCCTGTCCTGTCTCGGTGTCTTGTCGGTCCATCGTTTGTTATTCTGTCAGTCTCGTCTTGGATTACTCGTGTTCTTGGTCTTCTCACGTCTGAAGTATTTTTGGATCTCCAGATCGTTATCTGGACTTTGGATTTTGGCTTCCAGCCTTTGGACTTATTTTTGTCCTCCTTAAAATAAAGGATGTTTCTTATTCTTCATCTCTGCCTCGTGTCTTCCTGGATTTCTGCATTTTGGGTCCTCCAACACTGCAACGTGACACAATTACATGTATCAGTACCTTGTTATTGAGGTACTTTATGACGGTTAGCAAAAACAATGTGGGTCTAAATTACCATAGTGCACATGATATTACTATAAAATAAATTGTCAACAGCAGTACAAGTGGAAATGGATAGCAAGCACCAATGTAAATGCAATGCCAATGGATGGCAATCAATGCATAAACAAGCAGAAATATAGTGTGAAGCAAAAACTATCATTGGTCCATGTCATGGTTCTGCTTGTTTCCTCTGCTGGCTCTTCTCCCTCCTAACCCCGGGTTTCCACGGGAGCCGTCAGCAGCACGTTACTGCAGCAGCACGTCTGGCTCGCGTAAGCTGCTGCTTGGCCCTTCCCACGAGACGCTAAGCAGCAGGGGAGCAGCTGTCACCGACCGAGCACGAAGTCACACGAGTGACTTCGTCAGTAAACACAACAACAAGCAGGAGAAAACTACAACATGGTTTGTGTTTTATATTCTGTCCGTTTTATAATCGCCAATACGGACCTGAAAAACAAAGGAGACCGCTAGCTAGGGGATAACTTCTCACGGGGCCGCACAGTTAGTAACTTTTTTTAAAGTAAAGCGACCGGAAGGCAGTACGTTCTTTATTCTGGAAATCTCGGGAGCTTCTCTCCATTTCCGCGTCCGATTTCCTGTCTTTCCTTCCCCAAAAATGTCGAACTTGACCCGTTTCAGAGGCGTCGCGCGTAGAAAATAGAACCGGCGCGTAAAGGCCGCGACATGCTGCTCCTGAGACGCGGCCGACTTGCGCTGCTGACGGCTCCGGTGGAAAAGGTTCTGTTGACCACAGCGGCTCCTATCAGCAGCTATGACGTGCTGCTGCAGTAACGTGCTGCTGACGGCTCCGGTGGAAAGCCGGGGTAAGTGTTTTGCAGGTGGACGTGTCAGAGAGCCGCTGCCGCAGCTGCAGCTGCTTCCATCAGCAGGGCCAGGGGATTTACGGAGCGGTGTTGCCACACTTCAGCGCCGGTTGATGCTCTATCGTTGGGTACCTCTAGCCACGCTTTGTCCTGTCAGATAATTCTGAGATTGTGTTTGAAACCTGTGCTCATTCTGTCTGCCTTGTTTGTCCCAGTACCTGTCCTGGATCCTCGCCCGGTTCTCTCCTGCCTGAAGTGTGTCGTCATCTCCAGCGTCGCTCAGCTCCCCTGTCCGCCCGCTCTCCACCGCCCACCGGTTCTGGATCCTCCGCAACCACCAGCGACACATTCCCACCGGATATTCTCCTGCACAGACCTGACTTGCCTCCTCCCTTCATTCCAAACTCGTAAGTACCGTAAGACAACTCGACCTTCGTTGTATAGTTTATTTTTCCTGGTTCTCAGTTTCCTGTGTTCACCCCGTTTATTCTTCTGTCTTTTAGAATCCGAGTTCATGTGGGTAAAGAAACTTCCACCCAGTGTGACAGTACACTTGTGAAACCTCTTAATAGTCACCTGCTCTGCTTCACACAACGTCTTCAGCCTGACGTTACTTTGTGCAGTGGAGCTGACGAGTCCGCTCAATGTTCTGCCAGACTGATTAGGACATTTGCATTCAAATGTAGACCTCCTTCAGATGCTGTATGGAATATTTCAAGGCCACAGTGATTGTGTGGAAAGTGCTGTGAGCAGACTTTCAACACTCCACCTACACAGGTCTTTAATTAAATTCATACAGCGGATCTGTGATTTAAAGCACAATCTTTGCCATTTGAACAGAATCATCTACTTGTATCTCTAAATTGTTTTCTGACAGAAATTAGGCAAATTACACAGATTTAAACTAATGAACTGCAAAAAGTCACATTTTGAAGAGTCTTACGACAGGCGATGCTTCTCACATAAACCTGTGAAATGTTTGAGCAAAATGAGGAATGGTGCATTAGAAATTCAACCCAAGATAGCTAAATAAGCATGCACATGTCCACAACCCGTGCTGTTTTTGTCTCAAGTGCTTTTGTAGATGTAAAATTTGAGTTTTGATGTTTCATGTTGTTCTTGTGAGCTTCTTCAACACATGTTTGAAAATGTGTGCAGAATGAGAAGTTCTCACCCTTATGAGAATGGCAGATGTGTTTCTTTAGTGAATCTGTTCATTGGGTTTACTGAATGAAATGATATTTGATTGTGTGTAGTTGGGCTCTGGGCTCAGGGCCCAGGACAGCTGCAGTAATTACACACACACACACACACATGCACACACGCACGCATACACACACACACAAACACACACACACACACGCGCGCACGCACACACACACACTCACACACACACACCTCATTGTGCTGTTAGAATTACCACAGATATGGAGGGAGTCAGTCAAGAGACATTTTATTTTAATCACAACCATGCAGAAGTTGTTTGTCACTTGGCTCTAAAAAAATTGTAATCTTCCAAAAATGGTGATTTAAGAATGTAAAAAATAAAGTAAAAAAAATCAGTCAATCAATAAAATCAATAAAATAAATAAATAAATAAATAAGCTTCATGGGTTTTGGCCATTTCAATCAATCAACCAATGAAATTTTATCTACCTTGGGAGCCCAAGGTACTGAACATAACTATCCATAAAAGCATAACAGAATCCAATAACAAGTCAATTGAAAAAGTGTTAAAAAGGGCTAAAACAGAATAAAATTACATAAAAGCTGTTCTATAAACGTGAGTCTTCAGGGGACTTTAAAAGCCTGCAGTGATGGGGACCGCTTCAGTGCAAGCAGGGGCCACAATCGAAAAGCCCTTGATCTCATTCAAACATGTCAGTAATACTGCAATAGAACCTCCCGTCCTCTTACATATGGAAAAGTAAATTAGGCCGTTATCTGCATGTAGATGAAACTTAACACCATGTCTGTGGAAGACAGCCCCCAAAGGGAGTAAATACAGGGCAAAAAGGAGGAGCCCCAGGACTGATCCCTGCTGCCTCCTAGTGACTGGAGGCTCGTTTGAGGGTAAAGAGGGTAAAAGTAATGGATTCTCTTGCCTTTTGCACCTCTGTGGGTGGGTTCGCCCCACTGACTGAGCAGTTCTGGTGTAAGCCAGGAGCCTGGTCTGGCAGCAGCTGAAAGCTAAAGAAAGCACCGTCTTCATAAAAAAACTTTATGTGGAGACCAAGTAGCCTACACTGCCTTAGAAAAGAGACGGAGAAAAGAAGATAGGAAAGAGAAACTTATTTTGGATTTAGATAAACTGTTTATTTGTATGAACGTGAACTCTCATCCCAATAACGAGTGGGTTAAGAGGCTTTGCCCTTATTGTGAGATAACTTTCTTCAAATCAGATAGATGGCTTATTACTGCTGGCACAGATCAGACGATTCTTCAGAAGCTGGAGAACAGTTACGTATCGAAATCATGTAGCTCTCCACATCAGAAGTTCTTATTTCTCTTTGCAAGATCAAATAAGACCAGGTTCAGAAACATTTCATATGATTTATGTTCAGCCAGAAGCTGCAATAGTAGACTAGATGCACAGTGAAAAACAACGTATAAATCTTGTGAATTTTTATGAAAGCAAACACAAAAAATAAAATGGAAGTAAGTATGGACAAGGCAAATTTTCTGCATATATTGCCATAAAATAACTTTCTAATTAATTTTATTCAGTTAAATCTCGACTGGGCTGGAGAGTTGTGTGTTTTAATGTCCTTGTGAATGAAAGTTCAATTGAATTTTGCTGAAGGTTCTTTAGCACCTTTTAGAAAACCTGACCTGAACATTAAAATTAAGCTAAAACCTGTTATCTGTGAGCCAGTGCGTCTAAAAGGATTTGGTTGCAATCCATCACTCTTGGAGAAAGTGTCAAATTGCATGTTTCTCATCACTGAGTAAAATACACCCTGCTGCTGATTAAACTGACCCAGATCTTCACGATGCTGCAGGAATGAAAACCTGAAACTGGAGGAAAAGTAAACAAAGAACTCTTTTAGCATGTGATAGGAAGAAGTAGGTTGATTTGCATGCTTAGGAAGAAAATTATGAATTGAATTGATCATTTAAGTGTAATTTGTATACATATATTAAGAGATCAGCAGTTGGAAACACAGTTATGATAGCCAGTTCCACTTATTATAAAAATGGAAATAAAACACCTGAATTTTGAATCTTTGTGGGGATTACAATTCAATTTTTTTTGCTGTCCAACATCTTTACAATTTAGATTCACTCAGGTGGCAAATGGTTATCCAGTCCCAGTATGAAGAAATTTCAGAAACAAAAGCCAGAAAACCAGCAGCAAACAAATAGTAAATAATGTGCTCCTGCAGGAACTGAAGAACAACGAATAAATGCAGTTTCACCCTTTCATTTCTAATGAATGGGTGACTTTAAACGGTTACCTGCATAAAAGGCAATTGATGGTTTTAAGTTTAAGCAACTTCAAATGATGAAATGCATGAAAAAAATGTCTAGTTTAGGGGCTAAAAAGGTTGTACACTAGTTAGATAGCAAGGTAAGTGGTTTGTCCAAAAATCAGATAAAGCCACAATGGCAAACCTGCAAAACAAGCTAGCTTAAAATCTTCTTTTAAAAAGCTTCACTTCATCGTTCTAATGCAGTAGCTATGAATATTTTTTGGAGATGAACACAAAAATGAAAATAAAGAGAAAAAACAACAATTGGTTTTCTTGATTTTGTCTAAAAACCTAAGCCAATAACACGGCTCGGTCTGAAACCAACGGCTGGACCATCCTGATGTCCGTCTCACCAAACCACCACACTTCCACATTTCTCTGGGTCCTCCACTAATTACACACACGTAGCAACAAAACACCACTGGTGTGAGAGGTTCTGCAAAGCGCTCAAACATATCAGCGAAGGAGAAAGAGCCGGCTGTTACCACTTCAACTTCAGGACAAACCACCAGAGTCCCTGAAATACAAACATAATTTGGAGTCACAGACAACAAACGACATTTGAACCTAGAAAACTACAAATGGTGTTTAGCGCTCTCTCGTTTACTGTGGGAATGCGGGTTCCCATATCAAGCGAGCATGGCCTAGGAATGAAAGCTGATGGGAGGGGTAAGAGTTCTGTGTTTGTGTTTAAAAGCTAGCTACTTTTACAGATTTGCCATTGCAGAATTACAAAAAAAAAGTACTAAAACTTTTTATTAGAAAATATATGTACTATTTTAAATTTATTTCTTTAATTAATTTAATATACATAATTGTTTAATATATTATTTTAATTATCTAATACTTAAAACTGCAATATTATAATTACAAAAATATTTTAAACAATATAAATATTATTTTAATGTTAATACAAATTAATGTTATAAATAAAGTAATAATAAATACATGTTTTTATTTAAATAAATAATATATTTGTATAAATAAATACACATGTTTTTAAACCAAAAAAAAAAGTTCTACAAAATGTTAAAGTAGGTCATTTGAAAACCTATTTTTTCATACTTTTTTTATTCTAACATGGTTTCCTGTAACTATATTTGTTAGTTTAATTTGAGCGTTGAACTTGTTTGACAAAAATAAATAAATAATTGCAGCAATAATTGCAGGATTGTTTACTGTTACAGAGTGTCTGCCTTAAATTAAAGGTTCTCATTGGACTGCCCCGATTCCCTTCAGAATGTTCTTTCAGAGAAACTTCAGGCCGCTTGGAGGCTCCTGGGATGTTTACAGACAGAAAACCAAATTTATAGAATCAAAGCTGTGAGCGAACTGCATTGTTCTTTAGAAAAGTGAGCAGATTCTCTTTTCTGTGCTTAAAACCAAATGAGGGAGTAAAACTATACCTCTTTATCTTAACATATACGAATTTTACTCACAAACAAATATTAAAGTAACAATCAGTTTCATCAGAATGAAAAAGCAAACGTAAATCAGTTGACTCATCTAGAGTTTTTCAAAGGAAAGGGGTCATGACATCATGTTTTTGCTAAGTGTGTTTTGCATTTTTACACATTTGTTTCATTGCAGCACCACAGTAGGCAAAAAAACCTACCAAGCCAGCTTCATTTCTCTAACAGTCAGAGTATTTATTAGAACTGAGTGCCAAGTCTCTAAATGAACCTGCAACCATCAATTCAACCCAGTGGAAGCTGTCTGTCTGCCAGCGAGTTGGTCTGTTGCTTTGCCAGTAACTCGACCTGTTTACCAGTTTGGCAGAGGCACTATCAATCTCTTTGGATGAGCGGATGTGTCCTTGGACTGAAACATCTCAGGACTCTGTCCCCTCTTGAGCTCCAGGGTGCACTTTTAACTCACAATTATCAAACGTGATGTGAGAATCTATTAAAAGAGCACTCCCCATGCTGGTTCATTTATTTATTTTTGTCCTTCCACTGAGCGTTTTATTTTCCTTTGTCAGCTGTGTTACTTATTGCAGCTTACTTTAGCCGGCACATGCTTGACCAACTATGGCTAGCATGGCCCAACTTGGCTAGCAACTTAAATGAATGCATAATTACTGCTCATTTAGTCCCTTTTTTCTAAACCTCTGATCTGTTTTTGACTCCCTTTTATCCACTCTGATGGTCAGGAGGAATTGATTGAGTTGTGTCGAGGGTCCATGACCACAGGTGTTAGGAGTTGGCTCATAATGAAGGGTTTCCAGCGGCATGCTAATCATGATTAATGAGGGAGAATGGCCAGGAGGCAGTGGAGCCTGACAGAGAAGCAAGTCAATGGGGTGTAGTGCACAGCAAAGTAGCTCAGCAGGGGAACCTTGGCCAGACAAGGTCGCCCAATGAAACTCCTTCTGCAATTTAAGAATCGCAGACAGACGCTTTATGGGACATGAGAACATTTTCTTCTATTGAGGTTAAAGTTTATGTCCTGAAAAGAGGCAGGAGATGAACATGTGAGTCAGGCCAGTAATAGAAAACTTTAAATATCTCATAGTTTTTGTCTTAACCCTTTTAGTACTGCCATTGTTCAAGTCCACCTGGCCATGTTTATCTATATCTTTGAATAAATCTGTCAAAAAAAAAGGCCCTATCTGAACAAAAACATTTACCTCATTATCAGGACAAGCTTAGCTTTCTATTTCTGTAAATATTTTGCAGTTATTTTGTTTGAAATTATCTAAAACAATAATGTAATAACAGAAAAAACAAAAAACGGATTTGGTTTTTCTTCAGAAATATATGGATAGAAAATACAGATGTACATGAATAAAAAATCTGAAATAGCTTAAATGTACCCTAACATGGATTACAACCTTGTATTGATTTTTTTTTACATGTACAACTTTCAGTGTCTGAGTTTCAGGTGATATTGTGTGCTCAGGCGTTTTTAGCTGCTGTGGCCTTCTGCAGAGCAATTCCTGTCCTGCTGCGGACAAAACCCTGTCTTGCACTCTTTGCACATCCAGGGAGTGTGTTTTTTTGCACTGAGTGTACTTGTTTCATCCATGAGGGGAAGTTGATAGCCAGGGGTTCTTCTGGGGATACATCTGAGTGGCGTGGGTCGACGGTACCTGGGTTTGACTTTGCTGTCAGGGAGTCCAGAAGATGTGGAGCATCTCCAGCAAGATCTTGTCTCTGACATCGCCTGTTGCTGGTGATGGTGGATGACTCTTCATCAGGAGAATCTCTAAAATTAAAAATATATCAAATTATATAACATTTATTCAAGCAGTAAATACTAGAAAATGAAAACTGAATAAAGTAAAATAAAATAAAATACAGAACTAAAGCTAGAAATATATTTGAACGGTAGATAAACTCACCGCAGCTGTGATGGGAAATCATCTACACTCACACCTGAATCCTCAACCTGGAAGTAGCAGTAGTAGTATAATAGTATAGTAATAGTATTAGCAGAAATACTGGACAACAAAAATGGATCGTGTTTAGTGGGAAATATTTAGTGCAGAGACACTTACTGCATTTGTGATGGAAAATCAATGTAGGCACATCTTGCTCCTCCAACAAACTTGAGGAACATTTACTCTTTCTAGAAGATTTCCTGATTTCTTTCATTATTTAGAAAATCGAATCTAACAAAATAATAAAAAGCCTCCATGAAAAACGCAGCTGAAAAAAAAAACGAACTACAGGTGGTAAAACGAAAACAAACACGGCAAAACAATGTTAAAAATGACTCAGTATATCCTAAAATTACTATATACAAACATAACGTAAGATATTTATCGAAAATATTTATTATTTATATCAGTGGAAGGGACAGAAGTTGAACATATGAATCAAACAATTCCTCCGCTCCTCGAGGAAGTGTGATCATTTCCTGGTTCTTGGGCAGGGACTTGCGTAACATTACCGCAATGTACTGAATACCACTGGGAAGCATAGAGGCTCAGCTGTCAGAATCCATTTGAATTACGTTGGTTGCGTTAACGGTTGAAGAGTTCAAATTATGGAAGCGTTAAAGCACTTTAGGCTATTGCTTTCAAACTGATTTCAGTGGATCTTGAGGTAGACACTTCACAATGGACAGCACTATGTATCCCTCTGCTAACCAGAAAGTACACTTAACAGTATTGTGGTTCAGATAGGAGCAATAATGGATGGTCTCGGCTAGGGATGCACCGATGGATCGGCATTTGATCCCAATCGGCCGATAGCGCCCCTATCGGTTTTGATCGGAGTTTTCAAAATAGATCAAAGCGGAGCGATCAGGTAGGGTTGTCACGGTAACCGGTGTAGCGGTAAACCCCGGTAAAAAAAAGTTTACAATAATAATAACCGTCTTGTTTTTAAAAAAAACTATATTATCTCGGTGGATTACCGTGGCTGCGATGTCGGCGCGGTGACCCTTACCAGCCACCGTATCATCTGCTGAAGTTGCCGGCGGCACATGCACACTTTGTTGTTTACAACCACAACCACAGTTGATAGAAGACTGCTATCCTGTTTGCAGCACGTGCAGAAAAAGTGTCTGTGAAAGGCAGCAACGCTTCAAATCTCATGACACATCTGCGTTACCATCACCCATAACTCTACAGTCAACGCAAGGCAAGCTAACGTTAGTGTTTTAGCTAAAATGCGTGATCCGAGGATTTGGGTTGAGGGAGAATGCAAAGAGTCGCTATATAAAGCAGCCGCAGCGCCGCTACCTGCATATAAACCGTGTCGCGGACACCGCCATGTTGAAATGACGCTATGCATTACGGGGCTCCCAGGGGCAGATAAGAGTTGGTCTCTCTCCGAGAATAATTATGAATTTAACAACGATTACTGCCTGATGACATTTTCCCACATCTGCAAAGCTCACTGGAAGGACACAAACCGAGGACAATATTTTCCTGATATAGGGTTTATTACTCAAGTAAGGGTAAAAAAGTATCTGATTAGAAGGCTACTTGAGTACTGAGTATCATCTGATCTAATATTTTTAAAATGATGACATCAAACAGACATAAAATAAGAAGTTATGGGCAAATATTGGTATTTTAAAGACTAAAGGGGAAAAATGTAAACAAATAAACAACATAATTACAAAATAACACATTTTAGGCAAAATTTTGACACAAACTGAGGACAATATTTCCTGACATACAGGGTTTATTTAATTGTGTGAAAATGTAGCACGTTTAAAAAAATACCGCGATAATACCGAAAACCGTGGTAATTTTGGTCACAATAACCGTGAGGTTAAATTTTCACACCGTGACGACCCTAATACAGACCATTTTAGATTAGGTTACATTTCCTTTATTCCCAGATTATGTAGTTTGTAGCACTCATTATAATGTTGTAGAAAATTTCTGGCCAATCCACGTGATCGGTATCGGTAATCGGTATCGGCGACCAGCATTCTTTGATATCGGTATCGGTGTTTGGCAGCAAAAAACCTGATCGGTGCATCCCTAGTCTCTGCAACAGCTGTTTACTGTACCGTTAGCTAATGTAATTTTGTTAGTTTTTTCAGTTTTGCTCACCGTCAATTAAAATCCTCCCAAAAAAGAAGAAATGTGCTCTCTCATTGGCATTATGGCATGGTCTGAAAGTACAATAAGCAGAGTTTGGAGGTGAAGCATATACCTAAAACCAGAATGAACACTACACTTGTTTAAGGGAGCTAAATAAGGCTACAAATTCACAGACTGATGGTGACCTGGCTTTGTTGCTATTGGACTTGTGAGAAATACAGTTTTATGTTCAACATTGTGGATCTATTTACTTCATGGCTCATTTAAGATAAATTTGTAAATGTTAGCATTAGCTCATCATTAGCGCTAGCAACATCAGGCCGCAACTTGGTTGTTTATGACAGTTTTCATTCCGCTTTCAACCAGCAGGAGGGAGAAGCTAGAAATGTATTACGGGTTTCTTCAAAGCATGATTAATCTAGTATTTTTCAGCTTTGTTTTTTGTAAAATGTACTTTATATTTTGGAGTGAAATTGCTAAAGCCACAGCAAGACTTCAGAAAATGTTGAACATCAAATGATCACAATTTGTTTTCTGTTTTGTAGTTGTGTTTGCTGCTTTTGTTGTGATTTCTGTCTAAAAATAAAGTGCACTTTTCCTTCTTCTCAGTCACAATATTTGTTGCACCACAGGGCCACTGAACAGAGCAGTTCCTTTCTGATGGAAGATGACCGATTTGTTTTTATTTACAAAGAAAAAAAATCCATCTGCTCTCCTCAAAGTTGTTTACATGAAAATGCAGTCACTTCAAAATGAACAGTTTAACCACGAGGAAGGAAAGAAACAAGAATAGGAAAACAGAAATTGTAAAAGAAATATGAAGGATCAAAAAGCAATCAGTGAGAATGGAGATGGGTGTCATCTTTTGCTGAATGTAGATGCTGACTGACACATGGGTTGCACTGACCTGACACTTCCATAAGCGGATTAAAGAAGAAGACTTTTAAAGTATCGATGCAATGATGTACCAATTGTGATAGAGTCTGATGAGACTGAAGGAAACAGCGGTGCTCTCTGAGCCAGCAGAAGGAAATGGAACAGGCTTATGAAAGAAAGTGAGAGTTTCATTAACAAAATGTATTCTGGTGTTGAAATGACTTTCCTATTCTTGGTGGAGAGTCCTAAGTGAGCAAGATGTATTAAAGTGACAATATGTAGTTTTTACCATTAATCTCTGAAAATGTCCATTGAAATGTTATTGAAAATGAATTACCGTAAATCCTCTAATACAGGCCCGGGCCTGTATTTGACTCAAGCTCATCAAGCTCCAGGCCTTTATTGGAAGGAGGGCCAGTATTAGAGGCAGGCCTCTATTTATATTTGAGCAAAATGAACTAATGGTTCACTGGAGGTTTTGACAATTAAAATTGCGCCCACATTTTCAAAGTTAAACACATTTCTTTTAACAACGGTAGTTCCTGCTTCAGCCCTCTCCCCCCTCCCCCTGCGCAGCGGCCGCAAACTCACTGATGCGCCTGCAGCCTCTCGGAGTTCCTGCTGCTCTAAACATTAAAATAATTATTTCATTTTCTGTTCCTCACTTCTGATTACCTTCAATGGTGTCTGTTTGTTGCAACCACCAGGTACAAAAACTAACTTGTTTTTATTTGACTATTTTTCTGTCCTGTCTCTGTTTATTATCTTCCTGCATCTCCTCTCAATCCTAAAGAAAAACTGCTACATGGGTTCATATATATTCATCTCATGAGTTACCTTTGAACTGCAGTTCTAAAAGATCTACCGACCGCAAAAACAGCGGAGTGCGAGCTGCTTGGCGGCCACATCAGTGATCGGTGCGTCACCGGATGACAAGGTGATGCGCCCCGCTCCACAGCAGCGAAACGCATCAGGCGCAAATAAAAGACAGAAAACATCAAAGGAAATGAACCGACATGAACGATCGTGTGTTAAATAATTTGGCAACACCTGATTGTTACTGTGGCCGTGCTCAGGAGGCAGATTACTGACCGCAAAAACAGCGGAGTGCTCGCTGCTTGCCGGCCGCATCAGTGATCGGTGCGTCAGAGGACAAGGTGATGTGCCCCGCTCCACAGCGAAACGCATCAGGCGCAAATAAAAGACAGAAAACATCAAAGGAAATGAACCGACATGAACGATCGCCCACGTACTTCCTTGTTACCACATTCCACCCGGCCACAATAAGAGACCGGCCATTATTCACCTCCGCCGACTCCGATACCGGCCAAGATTGGAGACCCGGCCTTTAATTGACTACCGGCCTGTATTAGAGGATTTACGGTAAATGATACCCAGTCGCTGAAACCTATTGGATGTTTCCTAACCATAAAGATTAAGTTTTAAATAAATGGGGAACACCATATTACATGCCGAGCTTCCTTCTATGGGAGCTTGTGAGGACAAAACACATTTACTGATTTTTAAGTTTCAAAACTTTCATCATTAATAGAAAGAAGAAAGAAAGAAAATGACTTTTATATAGTGCCCCTCAGGATAAAAATCACGAGATGCTTCCCAAGAACAAAAAAATTCAAAGTACAAAAATTCTTCCGAACATGATTAAACAAATTTGGTTAAAATTAAAAGAAAGAAAAAAGAATTGTGATTAAAAATGTAAGGAAAGGGAAAGAGAACATGAAAGACAGAAATCAGTGGATCCTGAGGAAGGTGGAATAGGTGGGGAGAGCAGAATAAAGAGAGAGTGGTGAAGAAGGTCATACAAAAGCCAGCTTGAACAATTGAGTCTTCAGCTGCTTTTTAAAGGAGACCACTGAGTCCACTGATCTCAGGCTCAGGGGGAGAGAGGTCCAGAGTCTGGGGGCCACAGCAGCAGATGATCTGTCACCTTTGGTCTTTAGCCTGGTGCTGCACAACCAGTAGGGTTTGATCACTGGACCTCAGGGACCTGCTGGGGGTGTAGGGACTAAGAAGATCACCAATGTAAGATGGTGCTTGTCCATGTAAGGCCCTGTAGACCAGAACCAGGATCTTGAAATGAACCCTGGAGATAAAACACACACACACACACGCACGCACGCACGCACGCACGCACACACACACACACACACACACACATTTACAGGGGCATATGTATTATTTTCAACTTAAAGCACTGGTTGTAATCTATAATTTAATCTGATCAAAGTTGAAAATGTTTAGAAAATAAGATAGAATACGACATTCTGTGCCACGATTTCGAACAAGCAGCAAATAGGAGAAGAAGGACAATAACTCTGATCTGTTGTGCAATTAACACTTGCATGAACATCTGTGTGTTATTTATTTATTTTCCCTTTATCGAGGACCTGAGGGAGGAAGAAATTACCCTACTGCTCATCAGGTGGCTGATGTAACAGCTTTATGGACTGCCCAAATAACCTGCCTGACATTTTGTTTTGTTTCCAGACTTTTATTGTTTTTGTTCTTAGACAAAAACTGGAAATAAATAAAAATGCTTGGAGTTTTGGAAATGATTGCTGGAAGATGGAGCATTCAGTAGCGAATAAGTTTCTGCAGGTCACACTCTGGTGATGCAAGCATCAAATGCTAACTTTATCCCATCAGATTGATTTGTTTATATTGAGATGCCATGCCCAGTCCATTGAAACTGATTCGTGCATATTTTAATGAATTTCTATCAGCTAACATAATCCCGATCCCCTTAACAACACCACAGCATCTCAGCTTGGCTGAATGCTTGAATTCATTTAAATCTACTCTTTGGAAAAGACTTAAAAAGTAAGTGTGGATGAAATGTGTGACGATCAGACTTGAATTCCTGAGGTGGAGACACGCTAAGACCCAAAGTTCAGACTTTCAGTGGGAAAAATCGCTAAGGGACAACTGGAAACTTCCTCACATCTACACAGGCTGACACAAGTGTCAAAGCTTAAAACCACTGAAGCATGAACCCTTTCGTGAGGTGTTCGGGGACCTGAAAAATGCAGCTATGTTTATTTTTGGTCTAAAAAAAATCAAAGCTGTGGTATTTCACAACATGTTGCCATCTTGTTGGATTCCTCTATCTCATAGGTTCAACTATGGCAATGAAAGTTTCTGCATATCGCTGTTTTAATTATGAAACATCACGGTTTCATGGATCCTGATGCTTGAGTTCTGTCATGTTCTTGAGTTATGTTCAGACCCAGAGGTCTTTCACTCACTGGCAACAGCGATTGCTCATATATATTATTAACGTTACAAAGTGGCATAGATTGCTATATGCCAAAGATGATGAAGATGATGAAGAAGAAAAGCAACATGGGAGATTAGACAAGTAAATACATGAAAAACATGACAACAAAATTTTGCCAAAAGTATAATTTAAATGTTGTTAAATGGCACAGAGAAACATGCTTTACTTTGTGGTCAAACACTGGAAATATTAAGAAGGCAGAAACTGACAATAAAGGATGTTATACAGTGCATCATCAGCATACAATGATCATGAGTGTCTTCTGACGGAATTGATAAAAATCTAACAACATTATGTATATATATATATATATATATATATATAAACACATGTATTCTATATATTCTATGGGCTGCATGGTGGCGCAGTTGTTAGCAATGTTGCCTCGCAGCATGAAGGTCGCAGGTTCGAAACTCGGCTGCGGCCTTTCTGCGTGGAGTTGCCTGTTCTCCCCATGCATGCGTGGGTTTCCTCCGGGTACTCCGGTTTCCCCCACAGATCGCAACATGCCCTACAGGCTACAAGTTGTAAGTCGCTTTGGACAAAAGCATCTGCCAAATAAATAAACATAAACATAACACAACATACAATTTTGAGAGACAGCACAGACGGTTCTTCTCTTTCTTCTAGACGTTTCTGCAGAGCTACATATGAGATTGGGGTCATTGTCTTGCAGCATGACAAAGCTGAGGCCTATCAAACAAGTTTCTGAAGATGCAGCAGGATACTGCTGGCTGAGTCTGTCTTAGATATCTCCAGATCATCACTAATCCAGCCCTCTACTGTGCAGAGCTGCGGGGGGTTACGCTTTGAGCTTGTTCATGCTTTAATCTATTCATCGACCAACATGAACATGGTTTTAGGGTTTGAATAAAACACCTGGATTTCATCTTTTTACTTTACATACCTGCTTTTTGCGGCTATTCTTCCACAGTTAGCTTGAAGTTCACAGACAGATATCAATTCAATGCAAGTTGAGTTAGCATTCAAGCTAGCAGCATGATAAATGCAGCATACAATAATTGTCTGCGCTAAATATCAGCATCAATATCAATGTTGGTATATGTTAGTCATTTTTTAACATATCGGTGTTGGCCCATTAAATAAAACTGGGCAAATATTAACAACCGATATTTTTTTTCCATCTTGTTTCCATTTGTTTATCAGTTTCAGAGGGTGGGTGGGTGGGGATGTGTATTTGTTTAGTCATGTGACAGTGATTGTAATCATCTCAGAAGTGTAAATGTGTGTGGTGTGTGTGCATAATAACGTAAATTCAGCTCTAATAATTTTCATTCTGTACAAATCTGATGATTTTAGAAGCATTAATATCAGTATAACGGTATCAGCAAATTTCGGTTATCGGTCATAACAGTGACATCAATGTCAAATATCGGTATCGGTCCAAACAATTTCGGTGCATCACTAGACTTTAATAGTATTTCTTTAATTTAAATAAAATTTCTTGTCTAAAAAGCATTAACCTGTATTTACCTGTCCAAAAGAAACTTTGCCAAGTCTCCCTGAATCTTTAATAGGCGCCTGAGGTAAATTCTAACTAGAAAAATTGCATTTATTGCACAAATGAGGTTGAGTTATCGGTTCCGGTTGAGTGAACGCTGGCGCGTCTCGCTGCCTCTGCTCGCCGGCAAACAAACTTTTTGTGTTTTTTTTTTCTTCTTTTTCACCCGAGTCATATCCCTGTGTCGGTGAAAACTCATTTTCACCTACCTGCTCAGCTTGCGTTCTGGTTCCACCTCACCACCTCCCTGCTCCACTCCATAATGTGGTCCAGCAGGATTTCTCTGTGCCTCTCACTGGCCTGGATCATCCTGTCGCTCATTCTTCTGTCCATGGATGGCCTTCTCCAGTACTCGGTGGCGGAGCTCTTCAACCTCCGCTTTCACTACTCCGGATCTCCACCACCAGCTCTGTGCCTCTTCCCCGACATCACCTTCCAGCCTCGCCATCGGTATATCCATCGGGGGTCCCGGCGGAACCTCCATCTCGACGGCTCCAAAGGAATACCCTCCTTCTGGTCCACGACTAGCCGGCGGCTACCCAGGAATACCTGCCGAGCTGCCGACTCCAGCGTGTTAGCCCGTCTGGCTAGTCGGGCTAATGCTCCTGTCGCCAGGGACTTCCGCACTGCTAATTTTGGTCTTCTCAACATTCGCTCCCTCTCTGGTAAAGGACATCTCCTCCAAGATACCATCAGTGACCATAAGCTAGACTTTCTTTGTCTGAACGAAACATGGCAACAACCCAGCGATTTCTCACAACTCAATGACTGTACTCCTCCAGGATTTGTTTACCTCTCCAAACCACGTGGGTCGGGCCGCGGCGGTGGTCTGGCGATACTCTATCGCGAGACTTGGAAGGTCCTTCCCGTAAACCTTCCTCCTCTCACCACTCTGGAATGCCTCGCCTGTCAACTCTCCGGCCCGACCCCCACAATAATTGTCACTGTTTATCATCCCCCCAAGTTCAGCCCTGAGTTTTTAAATGAACTCTCTGCTCTTTTATCCCATCTGTCCGCCCTTTCCCCAAATGTAATTTTACTTGGTGATTTTAATATTCATATGGACAATATGGCCCTCCCCCTCAGCAAAGACTTCTCCTCATCTTTGGACAGCCTCAGTTTTCATCAATATGCCAGTTTTCCCACTCACATTAAAGGTCACACCCTGGATTTAATCTGCTGCTCCGGCCTGACCCCCTCCAACTGTACAGCTGACCCGCTCCCTTTCACGGACCACTTCCTCATCTCCTTTTCTGTTCCCCTCCATCTCTCCATCATCAAGTCACCACGTATCATTTATTTTCGTAATATTAAAGACATTGATCTAGCCTCCCTGTCCTCCAGTTTTGCCACCCTGACCCCTAATTTGTCCTCTACTCCCGATGATCTTGTCATTCAGTACAATAACGGTCTGGTTTCTATCCTTAATTCATTTGCTCCCATCAAATCCCGCTCTGTATATTTTACTTGGTCTGCTCCATGGTTCACCCCTGCCCTACGCTCCTTGAAAGCTACTAACCGGAGGCTTGAAAGACTCTACAAGAAAACCGGCCTCACCATCCATAAAGACTTATATTCTGCTCAGATTTATCTCTACAAGGACTCCATCTCCCATGCCAAATCTCAGTATTACTCCGGTCTCATCTCGTCGAACTCCAGCAACACTAAGGAATTATTTTCCATCATTAACAGAATTTTTCAGCCTCCCGACTCCTTACCCATCCATCTTTACTCTTCAGAAACCTGTAACTCTCTCCTTCAGTTTTTTAATGATAAGGTCAATAGAATCCATCTCTCTTTACCTCATTCCTCCCCTCCCTCTCCTGATTTATTTGAACCCTCCATTCAGTTCTCCTCCTTTGAACTTCCCCATCCCTCAGAAATATTAGATTACATCACCAAATCCAAACCTTCCACCTGTCACCTGGACCCTATTCCAACAGTTTTAGTTAAATCCTGCCTTTCTTCTCTGCTCCCTTTTATAACAGCCATTATTCATTCCTCACTATTCTCTGGTACGGTCCCCTCCCTATTCAAATCCGCTTCAGTCAGCCCTATTCTAAAAAAACCTGGTTTGGATCCCAATGATTTCAATAACCTCCGTCCCATTTCCCATCTTCCCTTCATTTCCAAAGTCCTAGAGAAAACTGTTACATCTCAGCTCCATTCCCATCTCACCCGCAATAACCTTTATGAACAGTTTCAGTCTGGCTTCCGTCCCCACCACAGCACAGAAACAGCTCTCATCAAGATCACTAACGACCTACTCATTGCTGCTGATTCTGGTTTAATCTCTATTCTCATTCTCCTCGAACTGAGTGCGGCCTTTGACACCATTTCTCATTCCATCCTCCTCAATAGACACTCTTCCTTAGGCATCACTCACACCCCCCTCCGCTGGTTTCAATCTTACCTTACTGGCCGCACTCAGTTCATCCAGTTAAAATCCTTTACCTCAGAACCCTCCCCAGTCAAGTCAGGTGTGCCACAGGGCTCTGTCCGGGGGCCCCTCCTCTTCATAGTATACCTCCTCCCTATCGGCAAAATCTTCCGCAAATTCAATATCCAGTTTCACTGCTTTGCGGATGACACCCAGCTCTACATTTCCAGTAAGCCCAACTCAACTCTCCCACCATCCTCCCTTACACTCTGCCTCTCTGAAATCAAATCATGGTTCACCTCTAATTTCCTCAAACTCAACGGCAATAAAACTGAACTTCTTCTAGTTGGCACTAACTCCACCCTCTCAACATCTGACAGCTTTTCTTTAACAATTGACAGCGCCATAGTCTCCCCCTCCCCTCACGTCAAGAGTCTGGGTGTCATTCTTGAAAGCTCACTTTCTTTTCAAGCTCACATTAATAACATAATTCGGTCAGCATACTTCCATCTATGTTCCGCAAACCGTCTCCGTCCTTCACTGACCCCTCACCCTGCCACCATTCTCGTCCACAGCCTCGTCACCTCCCGTATCGACTATGGCAATTCACTTCTTTATGGTCTCCCCAACAAACTCCTTCATAAACTGCAAATGGTCCAGAATTCAGCAGCCCGTATTATCACCAGAACCCCTTCCTTTCACCACATCACCCTGGTTCTCCAGCAGCTTCACTGGTTCCCAGTTAAATTCAGGCCCATCTTCAAAATTCTCCTCCATACCTTCAAAGCAATCCACAACCTCTCTCCTCCATATATCTCAGACCTTATAAGTATTCACACCCCATCCCGTTCACTCAGATCTTCTTCTTCCATCCATCTTGCGGTTCCTTCTGCCCGTCTCGCTACCATGGGGAGCAGAGCTTTCAGCCGCTCTGCTCCTCGACTCTGGAACTCACTTCCCCCAGACATCAGGAACATCGACAGTTTTACCCTTTTCAAATCAAAACTCAAAACACACATGTTTAAATCTGTCTACAACCTCAGATTTTATTGAACTGTTTCTCTCTTTGTTTTTTCTTGTTTGGGTTTTATTATTGTTTTATTGTATTTTAGCACGTGTTTTCTGTCAAGTGACCTTGGGTGTCCTGAAAGGCGCTTTTAAATAAAATGTATTATTATTATTATAAATGCTGTTTGAATGCTGGATAGCTGAAACTGTAAGCTGAAGCTGCTGAACAGCTGAACTGAAGCTGAAACAAAGCAAAACTCAAAAAGAACTGAGTATCTTAAAAGATGTAGAAGCAAAAGTACCAAAGAGCAAATAAAGCACAAAAAGTAAGTGAAGAATAGAGAAAAATAATGTTAAATAGCAAAAACTGAAATATGTGAACACTGTTTAAAAAATTGGACAGCTAAAATGTCTAAACACCTGTTATTTCAGTAGGACTAGTTTAACAGTTTAATTTTTACATTTAGCTGAACTGTGAAATTAGCATCATATGCTGAATTCAGAAACTAATTGCTGAAGCTGAAACTAAGCAAAACTGTTAAAATGAGCTGAATGTTTTGAAAGATTTAGAAGCAAAAATCACCAAAATGTAAATAAAGCACAAAAAGTGAAGAACGGAGAAAACAATCCTAAACAGCAGATAACTGAAATCTGAACATTATTTAAAAATCTGGACAGCAAAAATGTCTAAACACTTGTTGTTTGAGTAGGACTAGTTTAACAGTTTAATTTTTATATTTAGTTGAACTGTGAAATGAGTAGCATAAGCCGAATTGAGAAACGGATTGCTGAAGCTGCTGAATAGCTGCAGTGAAGCTGAAACTAAGCTAAACTGTCAAAATGAGCTGAATGTATTCAAAGATTTAGAAGCAAAAATCACCAACAAGTGTAATAAAGCTCAGAATATAGGTGAAGAATGGATAAAAAAATGCTAAACAGCAGAAAACTTTCATCTTTGAACATTTATTAAAAACTCGAAATTTGAAATGTTAAACAGCTGGCATTTGAATGAGAATAGTTTAACGGGTACATTTTTACAATTGGCTGAACTGTGAATTTAGAAATATTTGCTGATACCTGAAACTGATAGATTAACATATGTTCATATTTGATATGGGATGGATGGTTGGATGAATGAAATAATGGATGGATTGTTGGATGGATGTTAGATGGTTTATTGGATGGATGGATGGATGGATGGATGGATGGATGGATGGATAGAAGCATGTATGGATTTATATGTAGATGGATGGATTCCTTAGGCCTAGCCGATCGATTTGATGTCTCACATGTGTGGGTGTGTAATTCCATTTAGCCAGAAGACGATTGGCATCTCTCAACCAATCAGGGAGCTGGGAGGGAGCAGGGCAATTTCCCGCCTTCTGACGGTCAATCAAATTGAACTTATTTCTAGTTTTAAGTACACACAGTTCAAAAAGATCAAAAACAGGAGTCTGTTAATGGCTCAATATTCAGCTTTTTATATTCACTCCTATGAGAGTTGGTTAAAGTGATTTGTAGTTCCTTGTGTTGCCATGGTAACAGACGACATGAGTCTGCATTAACAAAACAATGTCACATGAGTCTTTTAAACTTTGAATAACATTTCTATAACAAGCAAGCAAGCAAGCAAGCAAGGTCGGTCGGTCGGTCGGTCGGTTGGTTTCCTTAGGCCTAGCCGATCGATTTGATGCCTCACATGCGTGGGTGTGTAATTCCATTTAGCCAGAAGATGATTGACCTCTCTCAACCAATCAGGGAGCTGGGAGGAAGCGGGGCACTTTCCCACCTTCTGACGGTCAATCAAATTGAACTTGTTTCTAGTTTTAAGTACAGATAGTTCAAAAAGATCAAAAACAGGAGTCTGTTATTGGCTCAATATTCAGCTTTTTAATATTCATTCCTATGAGACTTGATTAAAATGATATGTAGTTAATTGTGTTGCCATGGTAACAGATAACACATTTAAAATTGAATACAAGATTCCTGAGACCAAAGTGGTCGATTTGATGTGTCATATGTGTGGGTGCTGGATCCTGATTGGACAGAAAATGGTTGAACACTCTCAACCAATAAGAGAGCAGCACCGTTTTCCCGCCTTTGCCCCTGGCTGTCGGAGGCCTGCAGCTGTACTCCTGTTAATGAGAGAAGCCTTTAAATCTGTCCTTCAGAAGTGAAATTGGACCTGTCAAACTTCTCATCACCATTCGAAAAGTACTGCACCGATTTGAAAAATTCAAAAAGCATGAGCGGCAGAAGGCTTTGACGGTGATCTGTGTGTATTTTTATGTGCCTACCATGAATTGTCTAGAAGCTATGACAAGAACATTTTAGCTGTCTGAAGCCTACCAGAGGAGAAAATCTCTGCTCCTTTAACATGGGTTTCAATGAGGGAAAATCTGGGTCTCTCCTCTTTCTGAGGCTTGTAGCAAAAGAACGGTAACACTTACAGATAAAATGAAACCCATTCTGCAAAGCTGACAAAAATTCCTACTTTTTGAGTTATAATTTGTTTTGGTAGTCCAAACGGTCTGGGGGTAGTAAAGAGTTGTTCACCGAAGATGTGAAGTTCAAAAGTTAGAGTGCGGAATTCTCAATTTAGAGTGAAGAGAGACATTTTTTTAAATTTGAATTTTCTCAAACAAATGAACCGTATGACCACAATGTTTGGAGTACAATCATGAATTATAGCTCAAAACGAAGGTATATTCGTTAGCTGTACGCCAGTGTGTGTCTCATTTCAACCGGACCTACGGTTCTCTCGGGACAACGCCAGAAATGGAGCAAGGGAGGGTCACTGCTCCCATCTTTCCCCATTTTAACTTTTGTGAATTTTTCTGAAAATTTCAAGTCGTACCTCAACTTCTACCTGCGATTTTAGAAAAACCGTAAAAGATATCAAAAAGCCTCTTTAATATGTTAAACAGGAAAGTCTTGTGAGTATGTTAAACTTTGAATGAAGTCTCTGAGTTAAAAGGAACCAATAGAGTTTTAGGTCAAAAAAGTGATAGGAATTTGCTGAAAATTGACCAATCCCATTCATTTCAAAGGAAATTTTTTGCAGAAAAAGCTTAATAACTCAACAAATTTTAAATACATCAATGCCAAAGGTATTAGCTATTAGCCGGAAAGAGCTTAACGAGCTGAACATTTTGATATAAAATTGTTGAAATAGCTCAAAATTTGAAGGAGAAGAGGTTCAAAAAGTGTGAAGAAGAAGAAGAAGAAGAAGAAGAAGTAGAAGAAGAAGAAGAAGAAGAAGAAGAAAGAAAACCAGGAACAGAGGCGGAGCTGGCCTAAATGGTGCCCTGTGCGAGATCCCCCCCCACCCCCCCCCCACACACACACACGAAAAAACATTACACCTACAACATTGTTTCAAATTGCATGGAGTGTATATATAACAACGTTTGCTAACTGAATACAACATCCAGCTCCTGGCCACCTTCTCACCACTTGTCAAAGTTCTACTAAAATAGACACACTTAACGCAACATGATGGCATCATCGACTTGTACAGTACAGATGTGCTGAAAGGCGAGAGTCTCAACTTTCAGCTAAAAAAAGACCGCTCTAGCTATTATAGTTTTTATTTTATGGCAGTTTACAGTTTAAACGGGATCATACTAGCAGGGCACCTCCAGCGGCCCGCTGCCGCTCCGTTTTTCATGGGGTAAATAATAGCTAATTTCCCGATTCCAAAAAGAAAGAATGGTCCAACCAGCTCACCACTTCAATATGAAGAAGATCAGTTCAACATGAGGAAAAAAACCTGACCTGTAGGCCAGAGAAACGTTCATTAGCACATCAAGTTCTATTCAGTTTACCGGTAAACATATCACAAATGTACAACAGGTCAATTATTAATCATCTTGGCTACGTAGCTCAATCTATGCATTCCAGTAGCGTTTGCTACAAACAAATACAAAAACAACAATAAAGGAAAACAACTGTCTGACAGACAGCATAGCCGAATTCAAGGCAACACATAACAATAATCATTCGATTGCTCTTGGTTTCGAGTTAAGCCCATTAAAGTGCTTAAGTAAATAAAAGTGTTTCAAAAACAGAGTTTTTGAACCAGAGTTCTGCTCGCGGTGGGAACTCCGCCGAACAAGGTCATTTTTTATAGCGAAAACGATCGACTGGTCACTGACAAGTAAAAGGGTGTTATTGGTAGATGTTAAGCACACTTACCGCTGAGGTAAAATGAGAGTATAAATGAATTGAGGGGAGAAAAACGCTTTGTTTTCCAACGCCGTTCTACAAGCAACAAGCTTACAGCCACGGCAGGAGCAGCTTTCATGGTTGCCGCGACTGGAAGCAGCCAATCAGGAGAGGGACCTCACATCAGCTGACGTGGGTCATGTGACAGGGAGTAGTTGATATGGGTTACACTTTGTTGTGCTTTTATTACAGAAATATTATTATTATCATCACAATTATTATTAAGAACATGTGATTTCTATGTTTTGTTTATGTATTGGTTGATGCTAAAAATTAAAAAAAATTTTAGAAAAAAAAACAAAGGAAATTAAATGCCGCCCCCTGCAGACTGCCGCCCTGTTCGGCCGCACATGTTGCACATATCAAGCTCCGCCACTGACCAGGAAAACAATAGTTTGAATGCTTCAAACAATCAATGTCTCATTGTAAGTTTTACACGAGGATTTTTAAACTTTTAAAATTTTCTTTGAGAAGTAGGAGGCAGCTGATGAATCGGTTACTTTGTTACTTTTGGTGGCTCCATCGCCACGCAGAAGTGCATGCTGTGAACTGTGTTGCATACTCATTGATTGACAGCTCTCTCTTGTGGATATACAAATCAATTAGTCAATGCTCCTGTCAATCCTTCATTTTGCTAGAGGCCAGAGGAGGAACCAAGGGCAGCTAAACATTATGAAAGATTACCTCCTTTCATAGAAAAGGGTTGGATTTTAAAAGAAAAAAAAGTTACTATAAAATTTTTCAATTATGAAACATGGCAGTAAAGTAGTTTGTCAGCCATGTGAAAAGGAATACATGAAATGGCATCAAGCACGATGGTTTTGGTTTATCTGCTGTGAGATTTTCTATTTCTTTGCTCCCTCTTGTATCATTGATGATGTGGAGCTATATTACAGTTGTTATGACAACACCACCATGGTGTGTATCGTGACTTTAAGTGGAGAGTGTTGAATGTCCAGTGGTGCATTGAACCACTGCATTTGTGCAGCTCGTCTGTCCTTGTCATCCTGTCTCTCCTGCCTGTCTCTCTACTTATGCGTCTGCCTGTTAAACCCTCCTAATTGTTCCCTGGGGACAATAAAGATTGACTGAACTGAACTCTGTATCCTGTGAATGACAGGGTTGCCAGGGCAACTTAGTCTCACTGTAGGTAAACCTGTCGACCTTTGCAGCTTTCCATCTCCGTGTCCATCTAACTGTCCTATTACTTCATATATCTCCATTGTTGCTCATCTATTTGCTCTTTTCTCCTTCCCCAGCCTAATGTCCTCTGTCTCTTCTGCCAGCCTGAAAGCATCTTCAGGTAAATTTCCAAATCATCAGGTGCTCTTTCGGACCACCCGTATCTTTTATTTGGCAGGTTATATTCATATTTAATTTACAAACACCAAGGTCTTTCACAGCTGAGACTTGAACTGGTAGGGTATTTTTACTTGTAAGGATATCTCAGAGAAAGAGTCAAAAGCAATACATCAGGAGCCAAAACTTCTATTTCTGAATGGGGATCCTAGAAAATGGCTTTCCAGCTTATCATTGGCTGATAGTAGATCTGAGATTGGGAGGTCTGGAAAATTACATTTTCACTGGCAGCGTTGCCAGCTGGAAGACTTGCTGAATGAAAATGAATCACGTTTTCACCGGCTGTGTTGCACAAGCTGCTCTAATAAAGTGTCAAACACTTTCAAAGACTTGGACAGTGACTGTTGGCATGACATTTGAAACAATGATTGTTGTAATCTCAAAATTACATTAATGTCCTCTCATATTGTCAGCTTCAAACGTACCACACATTTGAATAAAGTCCATTTTTTTAAATGCCAAAAACGTGTTGAAACCATTGGAAAGGACAAACCCTTTGTGTCGTTAGGTTTCTAAAGAGCTGAACTGAAGCCCGATGGACCGCCATATTTGCAGTGTCACGTGCCTCGTCACTCCCAAAAAATACATAAAGAGCTAAGCTGAGAGCGGGGCTGTGAGAGTGGGAGCAGATGCCTGACACCCACAAAGTCTGAGCCGGTGTAGCTGCATGCAAACTGAGAAAATTGAAGCTAACAGAGGTTGGCAGGGGCTTTTAGTCGGAAAACAGCAGTTGAGCAACTCTGCTTACTAGGTTGTAACACTTTTCATGTGAGGCTGAGGTTTCATGTAGCCTGCCCTGAAGCAGACAGGAGGCTAGTCAGTAGCTGCTAGTGCTGACAGCTCATCTGCAACCTGTAAATTATAAGGAGGAGAAGAAGAAGAAAGTATCATTCTATAGCGCCTCTCAAGATAAAAATCACGAGGCGCTTCACAAAAACAAAAAATGTAAATATATAAAAAATCATTTAGAAAATGTTTAAAAAATATATTTAAAATAAGCAAAAAATAGACAATTGTGATAAAAAATGTAAAGAGAGAGAGAGTGAACAGGAAAAAGGGAAATCAGTGGATCCTGAGGAAGGTGGAATAGGTGGGGAGAGAAGAATAAAGAGAGAGTGGTGAAGAAGGTCATACAAAAGCCAGCTTGAACAGGTGAGTCTTCAGCTGCTTTTTAAAGGAGACCACTGAGTCCACTGATCTCAGGCTCAGGGGGAGAGAGTTCCAGCAGCAAATGATCTGTCAGCTTTGGTCTTTAGCCTGGTGCACTGCACAACCAGTAGGCTTTGATCACTGGACCTCAGGGACCTGCTGGGGGTGTAGGGACTAAGAAGATCACCAATGTAAGATGGTGCTTGTCCATGTAAGGCCCTATAGACCAGAACCAGGATCTTGAAATGAACCCTGAAGTTGACTGGCAGCCAGTGAAGCTGGAGGAGAAGCGGGGTGATGTGGGTGTGTTTGGAGGACTTGGTCAGAAGCCGAGCACAGGCGTTCTGAACCACCTGTAGACGGTTCAGGGAGGTTCTGCTCAGACACGTGAAAAGAGAGTTACAGTAGTCTAAGCGTGAGGAGATGAAGGTGTGGAGAACTGTCTCAAGTTCAGAGCGAGACAGAGCGGGACTCAGCTTAGCAATGTTCCTGAGATGGAAGAAGGAAGAGCAAACAAGAGAACTGACATGAGAATCCAGGGTGAGAGATGGGTCAAAGGTCACACCAAGATTCCTGACGGAAGGTTTGGTGTGGGAAGCAAGCTGACCAAGAGAGTCTCTGACTTTGGGAACCAGCTTGTCTGGGGCACAGATGAGGATCTCAGTCTTATTTTCATTCAGCTGTAGAAAGCTCCCACCATCCAGGTTTTGATAGAGTCTAAGCAGGTGTGGAACAGCTGCAGCTTAGACATCTCATGGGGCTTAAGGAGATGTACAGTTGGATGTCATCTGCATAAAGAACGTATGATATTCCTTTGAAGGAGCACAGGATGTGCTGAAGAGGAAGCAGATAGAGGAGGAAGAGCAGAGGCCCCAGCACAGAACCTTGTGGGACACCATGGGTAAGGGAGGTGTGGAGGACCTAAACTTGGAGACGGCCACAGAAAAGGAGCGCTCAGAGAGATAAGAGGAGAACCACTCCAGAGCAGTTCCTGATAGGCCTACCCAGTCTCTCAGCCTCTCCAGTAGCAGGTGATGGTCAACAGTGTCAAAGGCTGCAGTCAGGTCCAGCAGGACCAGAACAGAAGGAGGAGGGAGGGAGATAAAACAACAGCAAAACAAAACCAGATTAATTGTGGGAACAAAATGTGTCTTTATTGTAAATAACAACAGTTTCACATGTTTACGTCTCCACTTATCAAAATGTTCCAATTTTATAGTATAAGATATTTCAGACTCACTGAAATTCTTACAGCACTGATTTATCATTTAGAGAAATGTATTTTTTCATGAAACATTTTATTTCCTTTATTTAGTTACTTGTTTTATTTATCATATGACTGAAGTACTGCTAGATATCAATCTGTTTCAGTAATCTAATAAAGACAGAAACGTTTATCTGTTTTCTCAGTGTTTGAAAATACCTCATCTGGACTTTCATTGTTGTTTTATTGAAGACATTTCGTCCTTCATTCAAATGTTCCTTCACTCCTAATAATGGACTGAAAGTTTCAGTTTTTAGAATGCACCTGTGGTTCTCCTCACTTTGGCCTTGTCCTTGAGAACACATTGAGCTTTGATATTTTTCACAACGTCCTGGTCATTTTTCGTGTATTTCACTGCAGACAAGCACCTCAGGGGTCTTTGTTATTTCAGAGGCATTGAAATGTCTTTAATCTGCACATTTAAAAACACACCTTTCTGCAGTGGTCCGGCGTGTGACAGCTCCGCTTGTGCATACCTGATTGTGGCTTTGATCATTTTGCATCGTCTGTTTTTGCTGCTCATGTGCAGTCAGAACAGATTTCTGATGCTAATGAAACTTGAATTTCTTTATTTAGAAAGGTCATATATTGCTGTATAATGTCATAAATACACAAACAAAACTAAGAAACAGAAAACACATTTCAAGCCCACCGTAGCTCTAAGTACACCACCAGTGGTGGCTGTTATTTGAACATCAGATTAGCTCTTTTGAGTCATGGAAACTCTAATTTAATTACTTTCCTTTGAAAGATGATGCTTTTTAGGATGCCAGAAATGTCTGAAAGACATCTGTTCATTATTGGAGAAAAAGAACAAACACATGCTGCACACTTAGACACGCATTTTCAATCCATTAGGCTCACGTAGGTGTCATGGGAGAGCTTGTTAGGGCCATGGAGTGCCTTAATGTGCTAAGGGAATGGGATGAGTGATGGAATAAGGTTGGCAATGTGCCTTTCATCCTCCGATGTCTTTAGTGGCAGGCATGTTAATAGTTTTGTGCTCTGATTAAAGACAGGACCCGACTAAATGCCCAAGAGTCATTTATTCCATTACAGCTTTGCTTCATCCAATTATAACCTATAGTCTTTTTTTTGTCGCTTAGCTAATTTCTCTTCAAACGACAATGCCGATTAAATAAATATTAATTATTCACTTAGCCTTCTCAGCACAGATGTTGCATTTGTTTGATCTATCTTCAAGAAGTAGTTGCTTGGACTAATAATGTGAAAGCGTAGACGTGGAAATGATTTAATAGCTCTCAGTGAGTTTATCAGCTGATTGAACTTATTACAAGATAAAGGCTATTTCGGCTCAGTAATTACACACCTGGGATAAAAGTGGGAACTAAGCTTGGCCTTTTTAATCACTGTAAAATATTTATGGTCAGCACTGACTATTTCGTATTGTTTTGGAATTTTCTTCATAAATACCAGTGTAAATCTATATTTTTTTTTTAGTTTATTAATGATTGTGGAGGGTCAATTGGGAGTGATTCTTTGCCTCAAAGCAGATAAGTTGGTTTCTTGACCACCGGTGATGGTGGAATGGAACCAACAGTTGCTTTTGTTTGTTAGGTTTAGGGAAGAAACCAAAACTGGTTTTCACTGATCCATGTTTCAACCCTCAAGGGTCAAAGGAGGTGCATCAAGAATCTTGAATGGAGACCTCCTGGTTGCCCTTATTTTGGGGTTTATTTGGGGCATCCTACTAGGATATGCTGGGTCAGACCCAGAAAATCCAGGAGGATTATGTAGTGATATGGTTTAGGCTCTTTTATGAAAGAGGAACCATTCTACATATTAATTTGAGATATTAATTTTAATAAATTAATATCTCAAATTTTATGGTTTTAAGAAGACTCAAAGGTTGTTTTCATCGATAAACTGTCGATAATATCCGTGGGTCTGTGTTTCAGTTCAATGAAGAGACAAGTTTGAAAGTTAAAAGATTTAATTCTTCAAATTAAACTAATGAATTTGAAATGACAAGCATAGGAAACAACCATCAACATTGGCAAATTTGTTGAACAATCTTTAACAGTTGATATTGTAAACTTGCTCAAATAGACCTTGTGTTGAATGTGTGAAATTTAATATGAGGTGAGATGAATGCGTGTGTACATCTGAGGAGGAGCCACAGCCCCGTTCCCCGTTGGCATTGTTCACAAGTCCTCCCTCTTTGGTTGTCAAACACGAACTGGATCATGAACTGAAAACTTACCAAAAGCCTTTCTCTTCTCAAAGCAAAACTTGTGCGTCAGCAACTGTGTTTTGGAGTTTACTGTGAGAGAGTGTGTGTGTGTGTGAAGGTCATTATAACATCTTCAAACATTATTTAATTAAGCATTGATTCATTAGTTATTATGATTACCCAAAGCATAATAATCATCCTTTTGATTAAAACACATTTATAATGAGCAAAGTGATAATACTGATTATTCACACATTTACACATTTACATATTATTTACATTTACACATAATATAAAGAAAGGGAAGTTTAACTTTGTTATGTTATGACTAGCTTTTCCATGGGAACACATCTTCTGGCACTGCAGGTGTTCAGATGTTATGGTTTCTCCCAGACTGGCTGGCGTTCAGGTCTTAATCTGTGGGTGAAAGTTCTCAACGACCCAGCTCTTGACCCAGCTGGGCAAAGTATAACCTTTGGCACAGAAAACCCATATTTCCTCACGTTACAATTATAAATCTAGGAAATAATGGAGATTGAGGAAATAAATGTCTGGGTTTCACTTCCAGATTTGTTTCCTTAGAAATCCAATGTTGGATTAGCAGAGGAAAATGGATGGATGGTTTCATGTCAGTTTCAAATTAGGCAATGGAATTATATATTTTTCCTGTTTCTATGAAATATTCAGATAATGACATTCCATCCATTGTCTTCCACTTGGGTTGACAGTGGCACAGGAGTTAAGTGCTCGCCCGTAATCGGAAGGTTGCAGGTTCGAGCCCCGCTCAGGTTGTCACTGTCATTGTGTCCTTGGGCAAGACACGTAACTCCCCTTGCCTGCTGGTGGTGGTCGGAGGGATCGGTGGCGCCAGTGCTCGGCAGCCTCGCCTCTGTCAGTGCGCCCCAGGGCAGCTGTGGCTACATCGTAGCTCATCCCCACCAGTGTGTGAATGTGTGAATGACTGATTGTGTTGTAAAGTGCCTTGGAGGGTTCCAGGACTCTAGAAGACGCTATTTCAAATGCAGGCCATTTATCATTCCACTTATTCAGAGCTGAGTGGCAATGGCAGCAGCCTAAGTAGAGAAAGTGTTTCCCTCTGCCTAACTACATTGGCCCGCTCCTCCAAATGAATGCTGAAAGTGCTCAGGAAACCTCACCAGGGAGGCATCCAGGAGGCATCCTAACCAGATGCCCAAGTCACCTCAACGGACTCCTTTCAATTTGGAGGAGCAACGGATCTATTCTGAGCCCCTCTTAGATGACCAAGCTTCTCACCCCATCTCTAAGGGAGAGCCCAGATACCCTGCATAGGAAGCTCATTTTTGCTGTAACCACAATCTCGTTCTTAAAGCTTGTGGCCATAGGTGAGGGTAGGAATGTAGATCGAGCAGAAAATTGAGAACTTTGCCTTTTTGCTCAGCTGGTAGGTACCTTTTTGAGGCATGTGAGATAGCCCAATGTGCTTCTGTCCCCTGTCATAACAAAAATAATTGGCTCACCCTCAAGCTGTTGGCATAAACACACAAAGTCAGGGAGAGGCTAACTGGTGGGGCAAAGGGTGAAATGTGATTTGCATCTGGTGCTTCTTCTGCCATCAAAGAGCAAATTTAGGTAAATAAAACACAACAATTTTAATACAAAAGTGAATGCTGCATCAAAGAGGAATTATTTAATATGAGTAACAAATAAATGAATGAAAAGTAAAAACTAACAAAAGAAGTTTAGTATATAATTGCATGGTGCTTGAATTCAAATTTATGGGTTTTTGCCATTTTAAACTGAAACTTGTTTTTCAATTAACTGCATCATTGAAATTTCCACCAATAAATGTAAAGAAAGACAAAATAATAAATGGTGCAGCTAGAAATCTGTTTTCAGTTTTGTTTGTATCTTTAGTCCATCTAGAGACCAGCTTCACCACACTGTTGCTTTTAAACAGAAAGCAAAGAAAGACTTTCTGTCACATTGTACATACTGGCTAATGTACATGATACATTAAATTAACTTGCATTTTCAGGCATTTTTTTGTTTTTAGTTGCTAGAATGAAACATCCCTGTTTATTATTGCTCCACGTGAATCTAGTCTAAGTTAGATGTTTGTGTCATTAAAGAACAAGCAGTTATTGCTCTTAGAAGGCGGCACTTTGGGTGTGTTTGACATTAATGAAAGGACTGAATATAAGAAGTGAAACCATTACCCTGCTATTTTTGCTACAGGTCATTAGCTCAATGAATCAGACTGGGTGGTTATTAATCTGAGCCATCACACCGATCACTTCTGTAAAAACAACATGGAGCAAAGCAACATGTTTGTAATTAAAACTAATAAACTTTGCATTACACTGAGCATTTGCTATGTTAATTTGACATTATTGTGAACCCTAATTAGGTCATTAGAAAATCACCAATTTCAGATGAGTTCAGTCCTTCAGCACCCTGGAAAGACAAAAATGTATATATATTTTATTAAATTAGTGATGAATTATCTCACAACAGAAACTTGTGGCCCTTAAAACACATTAGGGCGTATTATTATTATTATTATTATCATCATCATCATTATTATTTATATTATCATCATCAATCCCCGCACATCTGTCACATCCCTGCAGACTCCCTCAGATCTGTAAAAATCACGATTGGGACCATCAGGATATCGAACCACCGGACTGGAAAAGAAAACACCTACCTTGTGTTCTCATCAGTCTTTTTTAAGGAAGATATGAAGAAACACAACAGAGAAATTTTCTTTAAACTGAAATTCTTTGAATTGAAATTTAAATTTAATCAATTTCCCTCTGGGATTAATAAAGTATTTTTGAATTTGAATTTGAATTTGAACACATTTATCCATTATCTCTCACTGGTCTCTTCAGTCTTAAGATTGAATTTTTATTCAATCATGTGTTGTCAGGTTCTTTTTCAGACATGGAAAATAATAAACTGCATCTTCCCTGGAAATATTTTGACTGTCAGCTGTGTTCTTCCTCAGAAGCGTCACCAGGCTTTGGTGTGACATGTTTTACTTTTGTTCTCCCAAATCGAAAAATAGCAGATAGAAATCCTAAAAAAAAAAAAACACACTATCAATATTGGCAAACAAGCCTGTAAAGACATTCAGCCAGGACGGGGGTGGGGGGTACCATCTCCCACACAAGGGATTCCCTCCTCCAGAAATCACCCAGCGACCCACGCTGTAATATTATTTTAAATCCAGGTATTTATTAGAAAAATTTTAATTTATTTTTACACTTAACTCATTCACTGCCAGCCGTTACCTGATCAGAAAAGCCCTTCGCTGCCAGCGTTTTTCAGCATTTTTACTGTTTTTTTAAGAGTCAGAACGTTGCGCTCTATGATGATGTCAACGCCAAAACTAATAAAACAAAGAGTAGGCTCACCTCTTAGATCAGGAAGAATCCGCGCGTTTCGAGCGTTATCCGGTCTTTCATAATCCGTTGTCGAATTGTGATCGGCAGAAGCTTTTCCAGTTTGCGCCTCAATTTTTTACAGCAGCGGCCCAAAACGATTTCCTAACACATGGATTTTCTGCTTCCTGGTCACATGACGTGTGACGTACGCGGATGAATATCTGCTTTAGAGTTGAGAAGTTTGTTCTCACGGTGCGGGGGCTCGTTCCAATGCCCACAGAGTAAAAAAAAACACATGAACCCTCACGGCCTCTGCGCTCCACTGGCAGGCGTCTTCTGGTCATCCCTATAGTCAGGACACACACTCACGGCGAGGCGTCCTTCCAGTGTTACGGCCCTCGCCTCTGGAACGAGCTGCCAGAGGACCTCAGGGCTGCAGAGAACGATTATGTTTTTAAGTCCAGGCTCAAGACCCACCTATTTAGGTTAGCTTATATCTAATTATTTACTATAGTTTTATTTATTGTTTTACATGATTATATTTTATTGCTTGCTTTGCATATTTTATAGGATTATATTTTAGCATAGTTTCATTATTTATTAATACTATTTTACTGTCTATATGATTTTATTAATTACTTATTTTCTTACATTTGTCATTTATTTTAGCTCTTTTATTTTCATATTTTTACTCATTTTAATCCAGTGTTTTCTTTGTAGGGGCCCTCTGCCCTGGGGGCGGTGGTCGACTTTAGCTTCCTGGGCGTTCTATAGGTGGTGTTTAAGTGGAGGAGGGGGTGTACGCTCCCCCTCCTCTGAACGTCCTGACTTAGTTGCTGTGGAAGACCTGACGCTGCCGGGGCAGACTCTGATGGCGTTTCCTCACCTTACCTTACTTGGCTCACCTGGCCTCAGCCGAATATAAATGTGTGTGTGTGTGTGTGTGTGTGTGTGTGTGTGTGTGTGTGTGTGTGTGTGTGTGTGTGTGTGTGTGTGTGTTGATGTTTTTAAACTGTTTTGGGAATTCGGGGTCATTTTATAAAGCACTTATAAATAAAATCTGATTGATTGATTGGCTGATTGATTGATTGATTGATTGAAATTCAAATGACAACTTTAGTCATCAATGGCAGTGGACGGTTGGATTTAAAATGATGACTTTTGTCATCAATGGCAGTGAATGAATTAAACTGGTTCTTATAATTAAGCTGTTCTCTGACTTCATTTTGACACTAACAGTGGCCACCCCAAGGGATGGTAACAGTCCCTCTAGAAAATTGTATGTCAGTGAGACTCACCATAAATCTTTAAAGCATTTTTGGTGTTTTTATATTTAGTGGGAAAAGCAACAGGCAAATTAACTAATTAACTGCCATTGTCGACTAAAGTTGTCGTTTGCATTTTTTTAACACATGTCACGTGATCAGGAAACAGAAAATCCATGTGTTAGGAGATTGTTTTGGGCCACTGCTGTAAAAACAAGTGAGGCGCAAACTGGAAAAGCTTCTGCCGATCGCAGTTCAACAACAGATTATATAAGAACGGATAATGCTCGAAACGTGCAGATTCTTCCTGATGTAAGAGATGAGTCTACTCTTTATTTTGGTAGTTTTGTTGTTGACATCATCATAGAGCACAGTGTTCTGTGACTCTTAAAAAACAGTGAAAATGCTGAAAAACGCTGAAGGCGAAGGGCTTTTCTGGTTAGGAAACGGCTGCCAGTGAATGAGATCATGTATGATAAAACAATTACATTTAAAACAACAACTACAAAACAAATTTTTTTTCTGAAATGTTTTTGTTTCTCAAATTTTAGATAACTGTATTAGATGCATAAGCCTTTTTTTATTATTAAGAAAAAAGAAAAAGGAATGACGCACAGTACAGCTACAAGCTAAATGCCCCTGAGTTACCACAGGAACCAGTTTGGTGTGACACCCCAAAATTTTCACTGCCCCCATTATGAAAATTTTCTGGGGGCACCCCTGCACATAAACCAGCTTTGTTTATAGGTTCACTTTAATTCTAACATTTTTGTACCTACCTTGAATGACTTCCCTTAAAAAAAAAACTTGCTCATGAGCTTGATACATTTTTTTAAAACTAAAGCATGACTTTTTTGTCTTTTGAGCTGTTTAGCAAGCCCTGGTGTTTTTTCCCAAGCTTTTATATGATTGAGACGTCAGCTAAGCTGAAATTTGCCTGTAACGATCTACAATACATGTCTGATTAATAGATGGATTAAGGTGAAATTCAAAGAAAACACAAAACTTACATTGAATCAATTATTATATTATGTGCACTCTGAACCCTATTCAAAAGGATAAGGCCATTTTGAGAATCCAAACATAATACATATAGAATAAATGACAAAAAGAGCAGAATAAATGGATCTAAAAAGAGCTGCATCAAATGAAAAATTCTTCTCTTTTTTTAAACCTTGAATTAAATTGCTTATTTAATACTAATGAGGTCATTGAATGCTAACTAAAAAAAAATGCCAGTGCCAGTTTTCTAATTGTACCATCATCACTTTAACATCAGTTGGCCTCAGGGCTGGACTGGGACAAAAATTCAGCCCGGGCATTTTGATTGGAGACCGACCCATCACCTGGTTTTTTTGGAAAAGACATTAAGCCTTACGCTGTTTCTGACACACACCAACGTACACTTTCTTATTGGTAATATTTATGTATCAATCTAATAAACGTAAACCTACACCATCCTTCCTATCCTGGTATTCTAAAAAAGTAGGGTTGGGGGTAAATGATTATTTTTAAAATGATTATTCTGACGATTCTTTTATCGAATAGTTGACTATTCTAATGACTATTTAGATGATTAATCTAGCGATTATTTTTCTATTGCACAATTAATAAAAACCAAAAAAATCTTAAATAAATTCCTCCAAAAAATTAATAAGTTGTTACTGTAAGAGAATAAACACTACAGGCCTTCCATTTTGTATAACACTGCTTTTATTGTGTTGCGGTTGTTTATGTTCTGGTGACGTGTAGAACTTGGGAGTGCAGGCTACTGCCTGAGAGGTGGTTGGAGACGGAGTGTCTCCATGCTGCTTTGATTTGGTCACTTATGTGCATGAGGCAAGTGGTGTTACGACCCTTCCTGGGGAGTCAAGTGTAAAGGGTTAAATTTACCTAAATATTGCCTTATTTATTATCTCTTGATGTTATTAGTCCTTATTTCTGTGGTTAATTGACAATAGTTCCCTGAAATGTTTCGCCTATTTTAACTGTAAATCCTTCTAGCTGTTATATTTATAACAAGAAACAGATATTCGGACGGAATATTTTCATGTTTATTCGAATATGATTGTGGAACACACCCAGCATCATAATAAATGAAGTAATATTTATGCCAATTTAAGCCTTTATGGGTGACCAGGACTCTGTGATAAATTTTTGGCAAGGGAAATGATCATTTGTTGCCATTTTTGAGGTGTTTATGAAGAGACCCAGCAACCTGTGATGGCACTAATAACATCAAGAGATAATAAATAAAGTAATATTTAGGTAAATGTAACCCTTTACAGGTGACCAGGCCACTGTAATCAATTTTTGGCAAGGGAAATTATCTTTTTTTTTTGTTGCCATTTTTGGGGTGTTTTTGATGACACAGTAGGCAGTATGAGTACATTAACATCAACAGATAATACATAAAACCCTTATTTGGTCAATTTTAGCCTCCATGAAAATCTGAGCGATTCAATCACTTTTTGGCAAGTAAAATGCCATTTTAGTTGTCTACAATTAAATCATCAATAAAGAATTTAAAGATATTTTGAGGCGTTTCTTATAGGTAAACGGGAGGGTGTAGTCTATTTGGCAAGTGACAATCTTAATTTTATGTGCTGAAGAGCTTTTATCTTGTTACTTTTAAATAGAGCAATGTAATGAATAGCAACCTACACAGTGTCATTGTAAAGCCAAAGCTTGATCAGTTTAAATACTTTTTTTCCAAGTAAAAATGTGCCCCAAACTAGTTAACTGTGGCTCCATGTCAAGTGGACTAAAGAAAGGAAGGGGAAAAAATTAAATCGCTGGAGAATTGTTTATTTCCATTTATACAACGTTTACATTCAATACAGGGTGCCATTTTACATTATTTATTTTTTTAGTATCAAGGCTGTAACATAAAGAAAGCCAGTTCTTACCACAAACCATCTTTCAATCGCAAATATTGCAAAAAGGATTAATATATCCTCATTGTGAACGTTTAAGACAATTAGCAACACTTAAAACAACTTCCGAACTGGAAAAACTAACGTGGCAAGGTGAATAAACGACGGCCCGGGTTGTATTCGATCCCCAGACCTCTGGGGTGAGAGTCATACGCTCTAACCAGTCAGCCAAAGGAACATCCCCCTGACCAACTATCCAGGGCGCAAGATTAATCAAGACATTGTGACAGGATGCTCACACTGCCACATCTTCCTTCCTCTTTCCATAAGCACGTCCTCGTGCTCCCGCGCAGGGTGCCACAAACACTGCCACACTAATATCCGCGATAAACATCTGTTTAAGTACCGGAAGAGGTTATCTTTGCTTTCTGAATGTCCATATTGCTAGATATGCTGAGTTTTAGGGCGAAATCCTGGGGAATTTTGTCTAGAAATGCAATTACCTAACCGTGCGCGATCCCGCGGTGGCTAATCATTTTTTGGCAGCGAAACGATTAATGGCACAACACCGGCTCGGGTTTCTCCTCCTCCTCCCTCTTTTCTTCTCTAACCTGTCGCTGGGCTGAGGCTCCATCACTTCCTAAATTGATTTTACTTGAACCTTCACTACCAAACAACTGTGAGATTTTAACACATGTGCCAGCATCAGCCTGAAGGGCCAGTTTCTTTTTTAGTCGAATTTTCTCCGCTCCTGCTTTCCGTTTTTTGTTCTCCATTTTGTAAAGCTCGTCTGTCTGTTTACTGAGATTCACAAACAACTGGCGGGTGCATCAGACCTCTGGCTATTGGTCCAGCCCAGAGTGTATTATTACCAATTGGCCAATCCACCAACTTTTACGAGGCGTCGCGTGGGGCGGCGCGGACAAGTTGTCCGCAACAACTAGAGACTAGGGAAAAAAAAAAAAAAAAAAACAGACACCGGCCCATAAAAGATGAAAGGGTCGGCCCAGCGGGCAGTTGCCCGCTATGCCCTATGGTCAGTCCAGCAGTGGTTGGCCTTGTTCAAGGTAAACTCAGTTATAACAGAAAAGAAATGCAACAACAGCATTGCATTTTTACATTGGCATTCAGAAAATGAGATAAAATGCTCTGATTTGTCCGGGCAATTATTTTAGAAAATCCACTTGAAAAGGGCACGCCAGGCCTTAAAAACAGTAAAGTCTAAATTATGCAAAGAAAGTGTGAATCAATGCAAGGAAAGCTTCTGTAATATGTTTTTTCCACTTTTCCCAATGCTGAAACAGCTGCACGATATCCTCATGTCTCCTTACAAGATAAGGCAAATCAAGCATGCTTCATGTTTTATTCAACACGTAATCCAGTGAATTTTTGCCTGAATCTGAACTAGATCTACATCTGTGGCCACTTCCTGTCCAAGTTTAATGCAAAAAACACACATCAGATCCAGTCTGTCAGGGACCTGACCACATTATTGGAAATCAAATCCATCATCCCCTCTGGTAGCTGGAGGCAAACTGGTTTTATTAAGGAAAAGGCCACACTATTGGTTAATTGACAGCGATAGAGACTTTCTTTATATTTTCTCCTATTACAAACAAACACTCACTAAAAATAGCTCTGCACTAATGGTCAGATATAAAAGTAGTCAAAATCAAACAATGCATTCAATTCTAATAAATCCTAACCATTTATTAGACGCCTTTTTGAGCTGAAATCAGGAATAAGTGAGTCCATGCACAACCGTGCTGCCTAGGTCCCACTAAACCATAACGAAATTCTCACGCTGACTAAAAGCATGTCCAGCTGTGAGTCCACCAAAGTTTTTGGATGTAGAGAGCACTCCTCACTCTTACATAAAAACTAACCCTGCATTTTTTCTCAAAAACAGACACAGAAGGAGCATGTTCACAAGCAAAACACACACCAGAAGTGCTGACTGAAATCCTGGTTGCTTACATCAAAATCAATTGGAAAAGCATAGAAGGACATTGCGACTTTTACACAATTTCTATAGCCTGGCAAGCCATCCTGTATATGTACCTATTTAGTCTGGCCACAACCAATAGAGAGCTCAGTCCTAGGGGCAGAATCTATGGTTGTCTTTCAAACTGTCTCTTCACGCAGTTGGACAGTGCTAAAACCAATCAGAGCAAAGAACAACATGACATAATCATTGCTATGAAAATCAGTCAATGAGGCAGTCCACCATACATTGTCGAAGAAGATAAAAGGACTTAAGTACCTCTATCAGATAAGGTATCAAAGAAAAGCCCAAGTCTAAATCATCCAAAGTTGATCTCAAAGCCTTTTTAAACAAGTGTTCCTCAGCGCCCGCCATCTTTGTTTTTGCTAAGGCTGCCCAACGTCTCTCCGCAAACAGAGCGCTGTGATTGGCCTGGCCTAAACTTAGCCAAGCAATTAGTAGACTTGCTGAAAGAAAAGAGAAAACTTAAACATTTAAACTGAATTATGAGCAAATGACACAATAGAAAATAAAAAGAGAGGGAAAAAGTGAGATTAACCATTTAAAAATAAGTTTCTAAGTGAATTTTGAAGACAATAAGGAAAAATGGGAAGCACTAGGGACTAAAAAATGAGGTTTGTGTAGAAATGACAAAATCTATCCACCTGTTTACACACCACACAGCTTTCTTGGTCCAGGATCTTGTCACGTTCTGTGATTAAAGTAGCTCTGAGCTCCCTCCACATGGCGAAATCATAGAAAAGCTAGAGAGAGATGTTGAAGCCATCTGTCTAATTAGAAACGCCTTGGCATACATGCTAAACGCTCGCCACATCCTCCGAGCTCGGGGATTTAGAACACTTCCTGCAGCACCTGTGGCATGAGGTGCATTAGAACACACACACACACACACACACACACACACACACACACACACACACACACACACACACAGGGGGGCTGCCAGAGTTTTTGGGCCCCGTGAAACAATATCAAGTTGGGCCCCCTGGGGGCTCATCCATAGCTGGAGCTGGGGTTCCACCCTTCCAGATTCGAAGGGGGAAAAACAATATAATATATATACTTTAAATTAGTGTTTGAGTTTTGCTTAATCATTTTCACCAGCTGTCTCTCATTAAACAGTGAATTTCCTTGAACAGAATTAGCAATATCACTGCTGGAAAAAGCAGGAAATGCACATGCTGAAAGGTACTAATCTCCTTTTCCCTTTTACTCCCTTAAAATGTGTTTATTCTAAAATTTTATTTGATGATAAAATTCAAATTTGGATATCTAATTAAATTTCCATGTTGTGTCAAAGCTTTACATAACTACATTTTCAGCTGCCTTTCCTCTTGAAATCAAGTATTTCTGTATGACTGACAAAAATTAAGGATTCACTGCTCACAAGGTGACTTCTTTATTAAGTCTCCATGGCTTCATCATAGACACAAAATGAATAAGCACACAGTTCAAACTGGAGTCCGTTAGGGTTACATAAAATTTTAAAGTTGGACAACTTTGCATGAATACGTATTTAAGTCTCTAGAAACCCATTTTTCTCAACAACAAAAAAACTGCTAAAAATATATTCAGCCTTGATTGTACACAGCAAGATTTATTATTTACAGTGATATAATTAATAATGCTCGATAACGATCAATGCTAGATTTCATATCTTATTGTGTTCAATGTTACATTAAGTTTATTTATTACAATTATTAAAAGCTTTTGTTTCATTTTTGCTCTCTGATGAATTATTTGGAAATTACTGATTTTTGGTTTGTGTTCTAAAAGCTATATAAACAAATTACATCTTGTAAAACCTCCCATAATTCAGTCAGATTCAAAACATTTCATTTCAAGGTATTTAGTAGATGAAGAGGTTTTTTTTTCTTGTATGGTGCCTTCAAAAAGGTGCTTCATAGTAATAATCTCACAGTAATTTATGTTACATTAACAGACTAAATAACAATGCTTCAACCTGCCCAGCATCCAAAACAATCTATACATTTTTACTGATTGATATGTATAATTATCATTATGTGGAAAAACAATGTGTTTATCACCAAAAATAGCCTTTTTACATTCCTTTGTAATAGTGCTGATAGAGAAGAGAGCCTTAAGTGATTCCCACAGACCCCCTTAAATGAGGCTGCTAGCTAACATGCTACATTGCTCACCTTCTTGAGGTTCATTGGGTTGTGAGGGGACACCTGCTGACATATTATCAGCTGCTGATTCTGGTAGGGACAAGGACAACAACCCATTTACCATAATTAGATGAAACATAGTTCCTCTCACTGTGGATATCGGAGCTAGCAAACAGGTTGAATTTAACCACTCACTAACTAAACCCACCTTTCTTTGAGAAAAACTGTGTGACATACTGATGCCCTCTCTTCTGCCTGTCCTCTTTCTCCTTTCTTTCTTTCCTTTCCTATTCTGTGACCCAGACGTTGCAGCCTTGGCGCTCTCTGGCTGTCTGACTGCTGCGGACTGTACCATTTTATGCCGGGGGGGGGGGGGGGGGAGGGGGGGGGAGGTCAAATTAATCAGTCAAAATAAAGTAGGGACCTCTGAATAAATATACATTTCATAAGTACTAAAAGACTGTTTGTTTAATGTCTTAAATCAGGAAAAAATACTGCAAAGTAAAGTACTTGTGAGTTTTAAACTTAATTTTTTTATTCAACTTTGAAACTTTTTTGGGCCCCTGACAGCTGTGGGCCCTTAGAATCTTCCTAATCTTTCACCGCTTTACGGCACCCCTGCACACACACACACACACACACACACACACACACACACACACACACACACACACACACACACACACACACCAAAAATAAATAAATCTTAAGTCTAAAATCATTTGAATGTATTAAAATCCAAAATGGGAAAAAGACAAAGAAAGACATCAGGGAATTTTCTTTTGCAGGCACATGCTTGTGCCCAAAAAGGGAAAATGGTTAAAAAAGTTGTGTGTGTGTGTGTGTGTGTGTGTGTGTGTGTGTGTGTGTGTGTGTGTGTTTATATTAGAAAATATACTCATTTGTGAAATGTAATTCAACAGTTAAGAAGTAATTAATAGGTGTGCATTTACAACTGATTCATTTTTGACGTCAACTAGATTAAACAGATTAAACAAAGGTAAATGAAAATTAGTAAACACAAAAATGCTTGTGACTCAGTTCACTAGATAGCAACAATCTGGTGAGCTAGTCAATAAAAGAAATCCCTAACACTCACTGTCAAAACATTTTTACTTTCATTTTGTTGAATATGAAACATTTTCCATTTGCTGGGTCTTTCTGCACACCGCGTAATAAACAAGTTTAAGTTTAGGCTAACTTTGTAGCCTTTCTCAGAGCGATGCTGATGCTGGTGCCATCACTTTCGTCTCCATTTATCAGTGGGCAGCAGAGCGGAGTGAGAAGGAAGGGACGCCACCAACATCAGCATCACTATGAGAAAGACTACAAAGTTAGCCTAAACTAAAAAGCTAAAAAAAAAAAAATCTTTAATACACTCTGTGCAGAAAACAATCAAATAATGGAATTTGACAAACAACATAGAATGAGCGTACCGTAACATTTAAAGCCATGTTTTATTTTTGCATTTGTTCTTGAGCGCTACCAGAAAGCATTGTGAGTCAGAGACCAGAAAGTCTTTTTAATAAGCTTTTACAAATGTAACATCATTAAAAAACAGCACCAAACTGTATCTTTTTTAAATTCATATAGCTTCAGTCAGAAAAGAAACAAAAGAAAGGAAAAAATAAATAACCAAGAGAGAAATCAAAGTCCCTGTGTGCAGTGGTTCATATTCTGGATGCCCTCTCCAATAGGAATAAAGCCAACATTTTAAGACAATAGTTAAAATACAAGTTAAACACATCTTTTGGAAAAAAAAAGGTTATTTTTCTTAAGTAAATCTAGAAATAACGAGACAATTTATTGATATAAGCCAAGGTGGTATCTATTAGATAGTTCATTGATAATCTTTTTTTCATTTTATCAGATAACAACATTTAAGATGTTGATTTTTTACTTTAAATTATATTGAAGTTCAAAGTCTGTGTAGTAAACACTTTTGCTTTAAAATTGGAACTGAATTATAAATAATATGCATTGAAATTATAATATCTCAGGGCCCCAAATTATTTTCTGTCCAAGGGTCCAGACCTTCCCAAATCTGGTCTTTTTTATCGCAAATTAGGGACAGAATTAATCCACTACATGTAGCTACATTTAAAAGTTAGCAACATTATAGGCTTGTGTCAATTATTTGTTTGACAGTAGAGGCCAAGGGAGGGACTTGGCAAAATATGAAAGATCACCTACTTTTGAACAATTCACCAGCTTTAATTAGACCTTTAATAATTAGCATTTGATTTAATTTACATAAAACTATTTCATATAGTGATTTAAAAATATCAAATCTGGCAAAAATATGCAAAAAATAAAGCAACAAAAAGTATGCCCCAAAAAAAGCAAGAATTTGATGTGCGTTACCTTATTTATTTATGTAGTTTTATATAAAAATAAGTTCTTCTGAAGTTTTAAAAAAGTGATTTAGAAAGTTAATTTAGTCAAAAGTTGTGTGTTCATACATCATTCCTCTAAGATCTGTGCCTGTCTAAGTAAAAATAAACTCCAGATTGTCATCCTGTCCATCGCTCTCCTTCCCCCACAAACACAGCTGACAGTGTGTGGGACAAATAAAAACAGCCTGTACTGATCTTGTCAATAATGTTGACAGTGTAAGAAAAAAAAATGAAAACAACAGCCAGGTCAAAATTATGTCCTGTATTACTGGAGAAATTATATACTTAACATTAGGTTGACGGGCTGCGCACTGGTTAGAGCTGTTTCCTCGCAGCAAGAAGGTCCTGGGTTCAAATTCAATTCAAATTCAAATAAAAAAACTTTAATCATCCCCGAGGGGCAATTGTTTCAGTACAGAAGAATTGGTACTGTGGTCATTCGCAACAAGAGTCGCTCTACCGTTAATTAGATGAAAAGGGATCACATGAGGATAAATTGGGGGAGGGAAAAAAATAAATAATGCATTGAACTTATATAGCGCTTTTCAAGACACCCAAAGACGCTTTCACACACTCTCACATTCACACACTGCTAGTGATGGTAAGCTACTTGAAGCCACAGCCGCCCTGGGGAGGTCTGACAGAGGCGAGGCTGCCATTTGGCGCCGTCGGCCCCTCTGACCACCACTAACACAGGCAAGTTGGGTGAAGTGTCTCTCTCAAGGACACAACAGCAGGATACCCATGGCGGGAGCTGGAATCGAACCCATGACCCTCCGATCATGAGGCAACCCGCTCTACCACCTGAGCTACTGCTGCCCCAGTAAAAAAGGCATATCAGGGTTACTCCCGGCAGGGCGTAGCTTTACTATGCAAAAATAAAAATAAAAAACACCTCAAACATATAAGCACGAACATCAACAATTCACAATATGATACACCAAAAGGACGGGGGGGGGATCCTGTTTCCCCAACGAGAGCAGCCCTATGGCGCTCAGCCACTGTAGCCACAGGCGGGAGGGAGATCGTGGGAGGAGCGCAGAGCACATTGACACCTGCAGGTTGATGACCTCGCCTGGCTGACGTCCACCAATCCGAAGGCCGGGGGTAGGTCGGGTTTTCACAGCATCTGTCTGCATTCCTTCGTGGGGGTATGTTGTTGGCATTCACAAGGCTGCCATGGCGTCAGATTCAGATAACAAGACTTTGTTTGGGTCTGGCAGAGATCATTTTCCTCTCTGCCTTGAAGTCTGTAACTGATCATTCAAGTCCTCCAGTGACGCCAATTCAGGTTTTAAACATCTCCACACCGTCCAGTGACCCTCTCCGAGATGACATCCATTTTGCGCACTAACACCGGTGTCGCAGCTAGAACATTGTCCAGCTTAAGATTCACCTCGAGTAACGTCCCAGTCTGTGAGGTCTCCACATGGACGGTGCTTTCCGTGGGTGCGGGTCGCCCTCCGATCGCTCCCATCTTCCCAAATTTCCAGAAAACCAGATATCCTCCCACTCCAATCAGAAGAAATCCAGTTATCATCAGGCCAAATATCCACACATCTTCGACATCCTCAATGGACAACTGAGAGAGGCATACGATCTTCCACTCCCTCCAGGAATCGAGCATATATCCCGCTGCGAGTGTCCCTTGCGGGCAAGTGGGAGCCCCCTCCTCCGTTCTCATCATAGAAAAAATCTTGTCAATCGCGTTGAATGACCAATTAATTAAATCCATTCTAAAAAATAGGGTTTTTCAGAAGAAATGCAGAGAAGCACTCTGTGGGCAGACAGGACAAAGAGCCTTGGGAAAAAAAGATAAGGGAGCAAAAGCAGACGCGTCTGTACTCCCAGCCTGGGATCTTTCTGCAGGGACCTTGCTTGTTCTCCCTGCGCTTACTCCCACAGTCCAAAAACATGACTGTTAGCTTAATCGGTCTGTCTAAATTGTGTTTGTGTGTGTGTGTGTGTGTGTGTGTGTGTGTGTGTGTGTGTGTGTGTGTGTGTGTGTGTGTGTGTGTGTGTGTGTGTGTGTGTGTGTGTGTTTGTGTTTCTGTGTTGCCCTGCGATGGACTGGCTCTCTGTCCAGGGTGTACCCCGCCTGATTGCCCATTGACCGCTGGAGATAGGCACCAGATTTATATACCGTTGTTGACTCTCCCTCATTGTTGTGAAGCTGCTGCTGTACTCCTGAAAGTTGAAAATCAAAGATTTAATATAACTGTCACAATCATTCGGAGTATTTTGAGAAGCGTTCTCTATAAAAAGACTTTTAAATGTCATTATTACAAGAATGTTTCTCAAAACGAGATTCATATCACATTGCTCTTAAATTTTTGTCTTTGCGCTGGCGGCAACACACGTTTCTGTATCATGCAGCCTTAATAACATTTCATGGCTTGATATAGGGCTTATCAAAATATTTTATTTTCACCCTTATTTTTACTTTTATTAAATTTCATGTTAGATTTTTATGAAGAAAACAAAGTTATAAAGAGTTGTGTATTCAGCTGCAAGTTACAAAACTAAAATAACAAAAAAAAAAAAAGCTGTACAATTTTAAAGAATGACTATGAAACACCTTCAGATCACCTTAAAAAGTTACATCAAAGTCAGATTACCTGACTGCATGCAGCCGAGCCAATGTGCTGCTATAATGTCAGTCACATGGCGGGCTGAAAGACATAATACTCAACACTTTTTTTAAACTCCACCAAATGCTAAACAGATCCCGGACTAGCCCCCATTCATGTTATGACACCGCTCGTCCATAAAATGGAGCCTGAACACATTTTTGGAGTTTAGAAATATTTTTAATAAAAACATCCATTTAAAAAGCCCCACTTAAATAACAAGCTGGTAGGAGCTCCTAGGAATCAAAATCAGATTACTTTTAATCCCGAAAGAAAATATGTGCAGGAAAATCGTTGATTCCGATACAATAATAGTAACAATAAAATAGAAAGTAACAGTAAAATAATACTGAGATGTAAAGTCATATTAACTAATTTAAGAAACGGTAACCTTCTTGAAGCTGCACCAAGTGCGCTTTTATCCTGCACCTACAGGTGCAGCCACTCAGCACAGTAACCCCCAAATTCCACTACCTCCACTCCGCTCCGCCCCTGCCTTCCGCAGCCGCTCGCCTCCAAACTCAATATTTACTGGTACCCGCTCTACAACGGCTCCGCTCCAGTGCAGAGACCTGTGGTGCGCAAACAGGCATGCGCGGGATTTTCGAGATCTTGCGATACAGTCTGAGCAATAAACGCAGAAGTTAGATCCAAACACCGTTGTGTGGGAGAAGCATCGAAATGAACTGTTTAATTTGCCCATCATTTGTGTTGAGAGATCAGCAGTGTTTGGATCAACAAAGTATGACAACTTTGATAGTGGAAACTGTATTTATGACTTACTTTTGTGCATTTAAAGTTCAGCCGCCATTGATAGTTGTTAAAAGTTGTTAAACCTGTGCATATGATACAAAAAACGCTTTTTGTTTATCGAGTTATTGTGAAAAACGGAAGTTGTGCTTGTTCCCTTTCCTGTTGGGCGGTTGTGATTTCTGTCCATTGACTGCGGAGGTGCTCCGGCGTCCGGCAAAAATAGGATCGATTCTATTTTGCCGGAACAGAGGGTGGCGCACTGCGCCGCACTGCCGCAGCACGGCCGCAGTAGTGGAATAGCTCTGATTGACTACAACGGGACCGATTTTGCTACGGAGTTCGTGGTGGAGCGGAGCGGAGGTAGTGGAATTTGGGGGTTAATGATTGCACACAGCCAGGCCAATGGGACAGATGGGTGTAAAATAAGAAAAATGCAAGATGAGACTTTTACTCACTTGTGGAAAAGTGGAAAAGTTTGGATTTAGTTTAAGTTGCATGATTTGTGTTTTGCTGTTGACATGCTTATTTTGTGTTTTGAATGTTTTTTTTTCCCTTTGTGGTACCTCCCAGAGACACTAATTAGAACAAGTGGGAACAGGTGTGGAATGGCCACAGGTGCAATGGAGGTATAAAAGGAGCTGAGGAGAGAGTTCAAGAGAGCAGCAGACACCTGAGACATGCATGAGGTCTGAGAGTGAGAGACGCCCCTGGACGGTGACGTCTCTGGCAAGGACACGAACGCCTGGCCACCCTGGAATGCAGAACGGCACCTGGAGCACCGTCCCGGGATGTGGACAAGCGACCAAGTGTGGAGGATTGTGAGTTGCCCTCTCCTCCCCCATGTGAGTGGTGCGATGTTGGTGCTGGTGCCTCTGCATCTTGTTAGGGCCTTGGGCCGAGGAGGGCGCGGCGTGTCCAAGGAGCGGAGCTGTGCCACGGGGCTGCAGAGAGACTGGCGGTGTGCGCAGCAGCCAGCGGGCGAGAGGACGACGCTGGAGCCATGGCGGCAGCACAGACAGGTTGCTGCAGGGGGTCGACTTTGTGCCTGTCAGCCAAAAGGACAAGGTAGGGCAGACTGGGTCCCAGCTACGTGGGTCAACACGGGTCAGCTGGAGCCAAGAGGTGGCTCCTTGTATTGGACACTGTCCCACCCCTGGTGCTGTACAGGATGTTTTAGACTGTTTTTAGGACTGCTTTTATGTTTTTACTTCTTCAGCCTCTAAAGACTTGAACTTTTAGCGGTGTTTTGCTCCTCCAAATAAATGACTGGTTTAGTGTTAAGTGGTTCCCCTGCCTGTTCTTTGGACCATGAGTCGCTTGCTTTCCCCCTTGTATCCGGAACCTGCAGCCGTGGACGGGCTGCTGCGGGGTGACATATACATACCTTTGGTAGCGTTTTAGTTTTGGGAATTAATGTCACTAAGTCTTTGATTTACGATTTTAACTGTTTGTTCTTTTTCAAAATAAATCTGTTCATAACATTTACTAATACCAAGAAGGTACAGCAGGACCGTAGCACATTTATAAAGATCAAATTCTACAAACATGTTCAGTCCTTGTTTTGTATAATGTTGACATTAAGTCTCTAAAAATCATCATGAAAGTTGGAAAAAATTATACTGACACAGAGAAAGTGAGACTTTTGAAAACACTGACAGATGCACCCACATTTCCTGCCTGCATGGTTCTTATGAGTCACTACATGTTCATTCCTGATTCGTCATGCCCCTGTCAGGTGTTCATCTCAACAAAGCAACAGATCCTTCCTCTTCATTCAAACTCACAAATGTTCAGCACATCCTCACACCTCAGTCTGTTCCCTTAGGAAAGAGCTGATTAATCTGAGCTTCTACTGAAGTTCAGACTTTAAAAGTGAAAAGATTTTTAAAATGACATTAATTCCTTTGAGCATTCCAACAATAAACAGAGTATCTATTTAGCATCTTACTTCCTCTTTTTCTTCAGTTTCCCAAAACCAAATTTATTTTCTCATTGGGCTTAAACGTTTGGTGAAAAGTTGTGAACATTGGTGACGTAGTTTTCTAAAGGTCTCAAAACATTTTTGAGGGTTCCCAATCCCTTAGCGGAACTGCAGTGCATTGTTCTGTTATTGATGGAATTTGAGCAAATCAGAGAACAAAACTGAATAAATTTCCTTTTAAAACATTCACAGAATCATCACAGAAGTATGGAACACACCTGGTACTTCAGTAAGTGATGTTTCTATTAGTCGACTTGTTGGGGGGGGGGGGGGGGGGGTAATTTGCAAGGTATATTTAATACACTGTAAACAATGCGACAGTCGTGTATGTTTTCTTGTAAGAATTTAATCACAATTGCATTATGTGTCTCAGCCATGCAAGAATTCTTGCCAAAATGATGATTAAACAGAGTATTTGCTTTTTTCCTGAATTTTTTTGTTTAATACTTTTCATCTACTTTGAGAAATTAAAGAGATATTAGCTAGAAATTTCCCCTGAAGTTGCTTTTTGTCGTTTTTCTGTCATAAACATTTTTTAAATCAAGAATTAATAAAAAAACACATTTGTGTCTTTTGCAGCTTCCCTAAAGTTTATCAGATGGGCAAGTGATGATTTATGATCATGATTTAACATTAACATAAACTGAAGTTTATTTTGCAGCTTAAACTAATAAAACTGCATGGTGGCGCAGTGGTTAGCACTGTTGCCTCGCAGCACGAAGGTTGCAGGTTCGAAACTTGGCTGCGGCCTTTCCGCGTGGAGTTGCGTGTTCTCCCCATGCATGCGTGGGTTTCCTCCGGGTACTCCGGTTTGCCCCACAGATCACAACATGCCCTATAGGTTATAAATTGTAAGTCGCTTTGGATAAAAGCGTCTGCCAAACAAATAAACATAAAACTAATGAAAGTACTGCAAGGTAAATCTGAAAAGTGCATGGCTCTCTTTTATTTAATTTCTAAGAAACTTTTAAGAGTCTATTTTTAAATTACTATTTTCTTTTTTCTTTATTCACTTTTTTTTTACTCTTAGCTGCAGTTTAACCCGATTTCCCTCAACTTTAACAACTGTTTAAGTAACAAGTTTGAAGGAAATTTAGAGAGCTACAAAGTAATGAAGACTCATCTCTTCTTCCAAACGTTTCCATCTCTGATCCTACGTTTTATCTCAGAATGCCTCAGGATGAGCATTTTGTTCACAGAGAATGAGAAGTTCAGTTATTCTAGTAGCAAGTGTGACAGCCTGCATGATGTCAGCATGCCAACACCACCCGCACAAATGTCTGTGCTTTTATTAAACTTGTCAGATGAGTTCCTTCTGTGCTTGATGCCATCTGTGGTGTGTCCTCCCTCTGCTTGATGACCCTCAGAAACATCGGTGCAAACTGCAAATCAGTCATCCCGCCAACAGTTCATGAGCAAATCAGTTTAACTCAGCTGTTGGCTAATTTCTACATTTTATTGGTTATTTCTCTAAAACTTCAATTTTGATACACTTTGAAGACTAACTCTTGTTGGGTTAACGGTTATGTACGTCTGGATCATTTGTCATAAAATGTGCATTTTTTTCTCTTTTGAATTTAAGTAAAATAATAAGTAAGCCATGATTTTTAAACCCTTTTCCTTTCTGACACTATTCTGACACAACAAGTCAGTGACTCAATGCAGTCCGCTGGGTTTTCTTACACGGGAAACTTTTAACTAATTGGAATAATGAACTGAACTCAATGAAATGATTAGTTGGAGTGTTTACTTTGTGAAGTGCCTTGAGACGACTCATCTTGTGATTTGGCGTTACATAAATAAACAGAATTGAATTAAATTTAATTATAAAACATTCAACAACTTTCAAAATAAAACACGTACAGATTTCCAATGACAATAAAAAAATGGTATTCCCTGTGATGCCTCCTTGTTGGAGGTCTAAAAAACGTAAAAAAAATAAAAGCTAGAGATCTTTTGGATGCTGTTTTTATTTATTTATTTGTTTGCTCTTGCTTGTTACTTCCTTGAAATTGTGAACTCATGCATGATCTTGCATTTCTTCTGTGGTATCGCAGGACCAGCTGTGTGGAATGCACTCGTAGCCACTCCACATCTGTAAAGCTCTCAGTAGGAAGGGATGCACCACTGATGTTCAGGTGAAAGTGCTTTTTCTAGATCACGTTTCCGGTGGAAAGCCTGGGTAAGGAGGAGGACTGATACGTAAACTGGCTTACATTATTGGGTTATCACAACAATTGGTATTTAAAAATGTTGTCTATTTTAATGGAAAAACTCTTCAGATGAGAAGTGAAAGGTCATCATTTGAACATAAGGAATGACTGAAAACCTTTTTAGTTTAGAAGTTTAGATCATTTAATATAAGAACTTTACTGGGCATGCTTTCCCATCATGTGTCCCAGTTTTTCACTTCCATTACTTTTTAAACTTAGTTTTTGCAGGTTGCATGTTACTTAAGGTAAGAAATAATAATGATTGTTGCTCTTTCCTCTGATACCCTCTAAATCTCATATTCTGGCTCCTCAAGAGTGAATTTCACCTTTGCTGAAAAACACACAAACATGGCGGTGGTACGATCGAACCTCACACTGATTTATATGGACTCTGGGAGGGTATTTTTGGCCTGCACTCTGATAATTGATGTTCCACTGTAATGTAGATTGGTCCCTCCAACAAAATATTGCTAAGCTCCACTGTTGAAGCAGAGCATGTTTTCTTGGTGAATGTTTGGCATTGACACAAAGCAGATTCGAGGTTTGTCATTGGTATCTCCATACCGCACATAAAAAAGCGTCTTGAATAAAGTGAAATGTGTTCGCTGTATTTCTTGGGCCCAGTCCCTCAGAGCGGGCCATTCTGATCTAAAATTCATTCAGTATTTTACAGTGGTGCTGCCATAAATCCCACACAAGCCCCCGTTGGGTTTTAGCAGTAGTAGGATCAACTGTGACATCCATTTACAAGATAGCATGAAAGATAATAAATTTGAACTGAATTTGTCATTGAAAAGACAAAAGAGGAAGCCTGGAGTCACATTTCATCTCTGCTGCTGCTAACTGCAGCATCTTGGCTGAAAAGATCAGTGATAAAAAATGCAATCCATCAACCAGCAGCTGATGGCTTGTACTAGGCATTTTCCTTATTTTAATGATGTTTGTATACAACTGTGCAGAATCTGATCTGTTCAATGGGCATGATGGTATCGTCAAAGTTGCTCTCATTGTGTGTGTAAACAGAGAATAAAGCACCCTGCAAACAGACAACGTCACATGGACGTGCAGTAGGGGCTGCATGACATAATTTTTTTAAAGTCGACAGTCAAGTAATGAAAATCGAGTCGACTTTGACTAGTCGCTGATGACGTCATACACCTGAAGCGGAGCGCGGGGGGGGGGGGGGGATTGTTGGTTCGCTGGAGTTTGACAATTAAAATTGCGCCCACATTTTCTAAGTTGAACACATCTCTTTTAACAACGCTAATTTCTGCATCTATACTGCTCCGCTTCAGCCCTCTCCCCCCTCCCCCTGCTTCAGCCCTTCCCCCCTCCCCCTGCTTCAGCCCTCCCCCCCTCCCCCTGATTCAGCCCTCTCCCCCCTCCCCCTGATTCAGCCCTCTCCCCCCTCCCCCTGATTCAGCCCTCTCCCCCCTCCCCCTGCGCCGCGACCGCAAACTCACTGATGCGCCTGCAGCCTCTCAGAGTTCCTGCTGCTCTAAACATTAAAATAATTATTTCATTTTCTGTTCCTCACTTCTGATGACCTTCAATGGTGTCTGTTTGTTGCAACCACCAGGTACAAAAACTAATTTGTTTTTATTTGACTATTTTTCTGTCCTGCCTGTTTATTATCTTCCTGCATCTCCTCTCAATCCTAAAGAGAAACTGCTACCTGGGTTCATATTCACCTTATGAGTTACCTTTGAACTGCAGTTCTAAAAGATCTACCGACCGCAAAAACAGCGGAGTGCTCGCCGGCCGCATCAGTGATTGGTGCGTCACCGGAGGACAAAACAGGTGATGCACCCTGATCCACAGCAGCGAAACGCATCAGGCACAAATAAAAGATAGAAAACATAAAAGGAAATGAGCCGACATGAACGGTCGCGTGTTAAATTTGTTTTTGAGGTGGTGACACCTAATTTGATAATGTTACTGTGGCCATGCTCAGGACGCAGATGTCTGGAGCACGTCAACGATCAGAGCTTTGCATGTGCAAGCTGGTTAAGGTTAGGATGGGGGTGAGGGGAAGGTTAAATTGCAAGAGGGAAAACGTCACAATTTGGTTAAATGTCCGTTTTACGGCGGATGTCAGTACGGTAGCTCTGGCACAGCGCCTCGATCTCAACGCGCAGGGGCTTGTCACCTGCTGTCTCCTCCGAGGACTGCATCTTGTCTGTCATTATCACCTGACAGCGACTAGTCGATGACAGGCATAAAAAGTCACTACAGAGCAGTGAAGTCGACTAGTTCATACAACCCCTAACGTGCAGATCATTTCTATATTGAGTTCGTCGGTCCATACCACGCCTGTAGAATGTCCAAACTCGGTTGTTGCACAGTGGGCAGTCTAATCCAATGTTTGGTTGGTTTGGGGTTATTTCTGTTTCCTTTTGCTGCCTCTGAGATCCGAAGTTTTGTTTTTCAATTGATTTAAGTAATTTCTCAAATAATCCAATAAGTATATCTTTCGTACTCTGGTGTTTTAAAGTTTATTTTGTTTCAATGATCAAGTCAAATCTCTAGTAAGACTTTAACACCGTTCAAAGAGCTTTAACGAATTAATGCTAATGCTTACATAACATATACCAAATGCTCTACCAGTGCTCAGCAGTTTGAGTATTATGTCAAGGCTCAGTCTAGTATCTTTGGTCAACTTCAGCTAATTTTATTTTATAACACAATTATTCTTTGGTGAAGCTTCCGACAATGCCTCTAAAGATAATCCAGTGATATAATCCTACCTTTTGTGGTGTGTTAGGAGTGCTCTGATCTGCTCAGAAGGATGTTGGGACTGCTCCAATCATAAACCTAGGCTTTGAAACATGTTGGATTGTCTTGGACTGATTTTTGGGGACAATCAAACATGCTGCTGGTTTAATCTGATGTGTAGCTAATCAAAAGGAGAAGTGACAGAAATGCGTAGGGTGCACCTCTGCCATGTTTGTTTACTTCAAGTCTCGTTTTATCTCGTGGGATTTCCTGTCTGAACTAGAAACGTCTGTGAGTGAAACCGGGTTGCGTGTAGAATTTGCTGAATTGCTGCCTGCCAATCACTGTAGAACAAAAAGTAGAATATCCATGATTTATTATCACCAAGTTTGTGGTCCCTCATGCTAGTGGAAGTGTGTAGTTTCCTGGAGCTAGGGGGCAGTACATACATACATTTCAGGTTGTTTTACACATTATGGTTGTGACTGTCGCTAGTATAAAAAAAAACATTACGGCAAACGTTGTTACCTGTGGAGCAGAAAGCACGCAATCTCTGCGTGACTAAACAGACTTTGGTGGTCCTTAAGTTAGTTCCATCGAGGGAGTGCAATGCTGATTAAAGTTTTCTGGTGCTTCAGTTTCCGGATCAGCTTGGGGTCCTGCGCTTGTTGATGACATCATCATACTATGGCAATACCGCTCGGTCAAATAAATCACATCTCTTTTTGGATTCTGTTCTTTCACAAAGGTTTTGGAAAGAGTTTAGGTGTTCTGTTATTAAATTTATGTTTCTTACTCACTAAATGTTTTTGAACGTGGTAACGTAACTTCCGTAAGTCTTATATCCAGCTTCTTATCTAGTGTGATGTCATTGACAGGTGCAGAACCTTGAGCCAGCCTGAAAGAAACGTGGCATCTAATATGGCGTCCCCCAAAGACGTAAGACTCCTTCCCTATATACTTTAGACCTGATTTTTACTGTTTTATGGTACAAAGCCCCCAGTACTTTTTAACTACTCATTTTATTTATTTTCAACAACATTTCAATGGATATTCCCAGAGATTAACTGTAAAAATACACATTGTCTCTTTAAGATTCAGCCTACAAGTTAAAAATTCCTGCGATGCGAACCAGGTTTTGGAATCACACTCAGATGCCACATCATCACATTAACAAGTTTAACATTAAGGTTACATTGAACATACTCGGCTGTAAACCCTCGAAATGTCCACTGGTTGCTGGCAAAACCCTTTTCATTTTGCCCCCCATTCTTTGCAAACATTTAACCAAGAAAGTCACGTACCTGCCCACTCTACACCTGTTTCCATTCCTTCCCCTCCTGGGATGCCTGGATCCTCCACATTTCCTCTGAGACTCAAACCAAACAACTCAGTTCAGGAAATGTTCAAGTTGCCTGACACACAATTACACACCTGGGAGTCACTTCTCCCATAGACTCTTGAGTTCTCAGTGCCATTACTAAGATGAAAAACTCATTTTCTGACAATAAACCATTTTTTTCTTCACCTGTCTCAATGTCAACACTGTGGTTCTTTAAAAGATCTAAAAATTACAGAGGCAGACAATCTTAAGAATTTAAAGCTTCATCAGGAAAAACCTAAAAAAAGTGAAAGCTGCATCAGAACCACCCTGAATGTGTAGGCTATCGGGAGTTCTGGCATTCCTTTGACATTTTCATGACTTTTTTTCCTCATTTATAAATAAATAATAAAATACAAGCAAATGGGCCATTGTGGCTGGTCCACATGTCATTTTTGTCCTTTATTTGTAATGAGATGAGAGGACTCAATAGCTGTGACAAATAAGCACCACTCTCATCATTTTCATACCATTTCATCTTTTTGAAATGTGCAAATGATGTTTCATTTATAAACTGCGATCCTCTCTATAAATTGAAAATCCTTTAAAATAGGGCTGTTGGGGCCCTCTTTGTTCCATGGCAGCGTTCCAAGCTAATTTATTTTCCTGTTGGTAGAGCCTATTGCTTTGACTTTCACTGTCTTGTCTGAATTTCAACATGATAAATGAGCAGCTTTAAAATTAGCCTTACTGTAATTCTGTGCATTAGACTCACCAAGTACAGACACCAAAGATATCTATAGTTTCTGCTGTCATCATGGACTCTATGAAAACCCAGATCCCTTTGAGTGGATTCACTCGGAACAACAAAGGTACTATGGGACATCACGCCCTCGTGTGGCCTGACTGAAGACACATTTAATCACGCCTGTAAGACAAATGAAAGTGACGCTGCGTGGAGGCCCTGTACTCCACTTATAAGCAGTTTTTACGCTCTTCACCTCGCTGAGAACACATCTGACAACTAGCTGCGCTATTGAAAGATAGCTAAACCGCTCGCTGACTGGACTCTACTGCCTTCTGAATAGCATTCCCGCCCACCAAGCACTATCTTTCGTGGCTCTTCAGCTTCTCCACTTCATTAGGCTGTGTGTCTCGCAATGAGTACCGTGTCGGACAATGGTTCACGGAAAGCCGCTTCGCGTCCCTGTCCTCAGGGCTGTGGATTCTCTCTTCACGAGAAGGACTTACACAAAGCGTGCCCGGTTTGTCTGGGAATTCTCCACGCTAGGAGAGCGCGTGTGGACCCGGAGGCGTGCGAGTTCTGTTGCCGACTCCGCCGTCCCACGCTCGAACTGCGCGTGAAACTCCTACAACATCTCCTAGGAGACGCTTCAGTTTCGCAGCAAGACCCCATGCTTTCCCGTTCGGCCCCGGCTTCGCCCGGCTCTGACGTGTACAGCCTACTGATCGAAGTCCCCGCTACTGGCTGGGCAGATCAGATGGAGATGGCGGACAATTTAACCGGACCAGACCTAGAGGCTTCTCAGTTTCCTCCTCTGGCAGAGGATGAAGGAGACATTTTGAACATTTTCTCCGATGGTCAGGACTTACTCGAGGACGAGGAGGTCCTCTCGGCGGTGGAGTATTCATCTCTGGCCGCTACTTCAGCCTCTGAGCTGCGAGATGACACTTATTTTCTCCCGCTCTGCCGGCGTGCAGCGGGTAGGCTAGAAGTGGACTGGCCTGCTCCTCCACTTGCACAAAAGAGGTCCCACTTCTCTGGATTTTACCTCCCCTCGGAACCAGCGCAGGTAAAGAACTTTCTGCCACTGTACCTGGATTTTGTGGCTGAGCTCATGGCATCCTTGGCCAAGCCTCTATCCACCCGCACCACGGTCCCATGTTACGGTCAGTTCTTGTACCTCAACGGCGCTGAAATGGCGGGATTAGTTAACCTCCCTCTGATGGAGCCATCTCTCACGGCTTACCTGGCTCCGACCTGTAATAATGGAATTAGTGGACAAACTAATATACCCTCCAAGCCACACCGCTTCTCAGCTGCACAACTGGAGAAGATTTACCGCGTGCAGGCCTCCACTGCATGCGTCCTCAGCTCTTCCACCATGCTCCAGACCTACCAAGCACTTTGCCTGGCGGACCTTGGAGCAAGGATCCCACCCGACAGCCCACTGACCCTCCTCATCAATGAGATACGGGTCATTATGGACTACATCCTGTGAGCGGCCCGGGGCGTCGCCCTGCTGTTGGGAAGAGGTATGGCCTCAACTGTAGTGGTTCAGAGACCCCTGTGGCTGACCCTTTCTAATGTCTCTGACAGGGACAAGGCTAACTACCTGGATGAGCCTGTTTCACCCAGTGGTCTGTTTGGTCAGTCCCTCTACGCTATTCAGACGAAGTTTGAGGCTCAGCGGAAACAGACTGAGGCGCTATGCTCCATCATCCCCAGGCGGAAAGGGTGGCGTACTGCACCTGGGTCTGACAGGAAGATTCTGACCTCTCCTCCACCTCAGAGGACAGCCTCTCCAGTGGCAGCGAAGGGCTTGGTCCCAGCTCGGACCTCGTCTTTCCCTCCTCGCCACTCCGCTTGGAGTAAAGGCCCTCCTGGGGACTCACAGAAATGCTCTGTGAGCCCCCAGAATAAACCTCAGTCGTCCTGATCCCGGGGCCCACCTTGTTGGGGTTTTGGACCCTGTTGGGCTACAAAAACCCAGTTTTCCATGGTTGAAACGGACCGGTTCAGCTACGGTTCATCCCCACAGTCCAAAGAGACTTTGTTTACTGCCCCCAGGGGGCGAGAGTTGTACTGTTTACAAGAACATGCACACAAATGAAATAAATGGGCGACAGTGGCACAGGAGTTAAGTGCTCGCCCCGTAATCGGAAGGTTGCAGGTTCGAGCCCCTCTCAGTCTGTCACTGTTGTTGTGTCCTTGGGCAAGACACTTAACCCACGTTGCCTTCTGGTGGTGGTCGGAGGGACTGGTGGCGCCAGTGCTCGGCAGCCTCGCCTCTGTCAGTGCGCCCCAGGGCAGCTGTGGCTACATCATAGCTCATCACCACCAGTGTGTGAATGTGTGTGTGAATGGGTGAATGACAGGTTGTGTTGTAAAGCACCTTGGGGGGTTCCAGGACTCTAGAAGGCGCTATAACTAATACAGGCCATTTACCAAAGACTGCTGTTTGCACTCAACAATGTGTGAATGCAATGTGTCTCAACAATGCTTCTCAAATTGGCCCAATATAGCTGCGCTAACCCGCTCCGCTGGTGAACGACAGCTCAATTTTCACATCAAATCCTGTCTGCAATCAGCCTCTGTAGGAGCGGAAAAAGCTGTGTTATCCCGCTCTGCTGGACAACAGCAGCTTTCCTCTGGTGGCAGACATGATGTTCAGAAAGCCTCCCGTTCCGCTAGAGGGCAGCAGCTCCCCCACCAGGGCGCTGATCGGTTGCCTCACAGCGAAACGTCACCTCTGGCGAGCATGCGCAGTGTTCCCCTGGGTCAAGCGCACGGTTGCCATGGGTTACCGACTGCAGTTTCTGGTCAAACCACCCGTATTTACCTCTATTGTGCAGACATGTGTAAATACCGACGCTGCAGTCGTGTTACGGGAGGAAATTCAGACTCTACTGTTGAAAGGAGCTATTCGAGCGGTCCCTGTCGAGGACACAAACAAAGGTTGGTACAGCTGCTACTTTGTTGTTCCGAAAAAGGGGGGTGGACTTCGCCCTTTTTTGGATCTGCGTGTGTTAAACAAGTATCTGCGTACATACAGGTTCAAAATGCTAAAACTCAAACAGCTACTGGATATAGTCAGTCCCGGAGATTGGTTTACTACAATCGATCTCACAGATTATGCTTATTTCCATGTGGGAATCCACCCCGATCACAGGCGGTTCCTGCGCTTTGCTTTGGAAGGGAAGGCCTACGAGTACATGGTTCTGCGTTTTGGGTTAGCTCTAGCTCCCCGCACCTTTTCGAAATGTGTGGAAGCCGCACTAGCCCCCCTCAGGGAGGACGGCATCCGGATCTTCGCTTACCTAGACCAGTGGTTCCTAACCTGGGGGTCCCGACCCCCACAAGGGGGCGCCAAAGCCTCTCAGTGGGTTGCCACTTTAAGGGGTTAAAACTTCATTTATTACTTGTTTATAGCCTACATTTTGCTCACTTTTTTTTCCATGAGTGAAAGGTTTACTGATATTAAGACAGGAAATAATTAGTACAGAAAGAGTAACACACTTTTAAGAACATTTTGCTCAGCTCACTGTTTTATTTTCAAGTGTCAAAAGTTCATTAAAGATAGGACTGGTTGATTAATCACAGCCTTTACAGTAAATAATCTACTATAAACAGTAATATACATTTAAGTACATTTTGCTCAGTGTATTTTTATGTGTCAAACGTTTATTGAAAGGAATGATTGATTTATCCGTTTTTACAAGAAACAATGTGTTCAGAAAAGTAACACAAACTGTCAAGCACATTATGCTCTGTTTGGTTTTGTTAATGACTTTGTTCTGTACTGGAGCCTACTATTACTGTTATCTATTGAATCAAAGCATATTAAAATGTGCTTGAACAATTTTATCATTTCTTAATACTGTTTGTACTGGAAGAGAGAATGGGAGGGGGTCGTCAAAAATGTTACTGGTAAAAACGGGGTCCCTTGGGAAAAAGGTTGGGAACCACTGATCTAGACGACTGGGTTCTAGTAGCGAGTTCCCGAACACAGGCAGAAGCTCACACTGCACGGGTACTTTCCCACATTCAAGCCCTGGGGGTTTCCGTGAACTACAGAAAGAGTTCTCTAGTTCCGAGTCAGAGTTTCTCCTTCCTCGTGCTGGAAATTTGCTCTCGGTCAAGCAGAGCATGTCTCTCGGACCAGCGAATATCCGCACTACGCAGTTGCTTAGCACGCTTTCAGCTGGGAGCCAGACTGACACTCCGCACAGCTCTACAGCTGCTGGGGTTGATGGCTTCCTCCAAAGCCTTGGTGCCTCTTGAACTGTTAAAAATGCAACATTTCCAGCATTGGGTATGCTCTCATCATCTCCATCCTTCACGTCATCTCCGCCGGAGGTTGACCGTCACCAGAGCCTGCATGGTAGCTCTCCTCCCATGGAGAGAGCCAGGGCTGTTCTGCCAGTGTTCCCCTAGTGGGAGGGTGTCAGAATGCATAGTGGTGACCACAGATGCTTCCCTCAGAGTCTGGGGGGCTCTGTGTGGGGGTTTAGTGGTGAGGGGGTTATGGTCCTCGACCCAGTCAAGGTTCCATATCAACTTTTTGGAACTGTTCACCGTGTTTCTGGCCCTGAAACACTTCAGTCATCACCTGAGAGGACATCATGTGCTGGTGCACACAGACAACACATCTGTGGTGTCATATGTAAACAGACAGGGAGGAACATGCTCTCTTCCTCTACTGAATCTGACCCACCCATTGCTGCACTGTTGCAGTCTGAATCTCCTGTCTCTCAGAGCAACTTATGTCCCCGGGTACCTCAAACAGACTTGCTCTCCAGGGGTGGACCTCTGTCAAAGGAATGGAGGCTCCACCCTGAGGTGGTGTCCCAGATTTCGCTGTTCGGCAGGGCAGTAATGGATCTGTTTGCGTCAAGCGCAAACACATACCGTTCCCTGTTCTTTTCCCTGATGGATCAGACTGCTCCAATGGGATCGGATGCTCTGGCGCACCCTTGGCCCAACGTTCTCCTCTACGCTTCTCCACCGGTGGAACTGATTTCAGCAGTACTGGAGAGAGTGTGCAAGTCAAGCACATCCCTGGTGTTGGTGGCCCCTCAGTGGCCCACAAAGTCTTGGTAGCTGGAGATCATTAGTCTGATGATAGCCCCCCATGGAAGCTCTCCACCAGACAGGACCTTCTGTCACAGGTACAAGGGAAAGTGCTGCACCCTCGCCCACATCTGTGGAAGCTGCAGGTCTACCTTCTGAAATGCCCAACCTGTTAGCTAAAGGTCTTCCCCCGGCTGTGGTGAATATTATTCAGAGCTCAAGTGCATGCTCCACTAGGGGGTTTATATGCCTATAAGTGGAAGGCTTTTGAAGTGTGGTGTCTGAGCAGGTCAATAGTTCCCTCACAGAGCTCCATTGTGGACATTCTGTTGTTTCTTCAGGATCTGCTGGACAAGGGCTTGTCATTCTCCACTTTAAAGGTCTACCTGGCAGCCATTTCGGCTTGCCATGAATCTTTTAATGGAGTTTCTCCTGGCGCTCACCCTTTATCCGCTCGATTCGTGAAAGGGGTTTGCAGACTGAGACCCGTTATTTGATCGTCTGTCCCTTCTTGGGACCTCGCTTTGGTGCTGGAGGCCCTGTGTGGTCCCCCATCTGAGCCTATTGAATTGATCAGTGTGAAGCTTCTAGCTTATAAGACAGCTCCACTCTTAGCCCTTGTATCGGCTAAAAGGGTGGGAGACCTTCATGCTCTTTAGGTTGTAATCTTAGGCCAGGTTTGATAGCTGCTCATGGGGTGTTTCGATAAGTCCCATTGTACCTTCGTTGTACCGAGTGAATCGACTGAAAGGGAATTTTAGGTTATGCATACAACCACTGTTTCCTGAAGGAGAGGAATGAGGTACAACGCAGGGCTGCCCCATTTCACAGTCCAGCTCGGTGAAGAGTGGCTATCGAACTGAGGAATGACAATGACGCGGCCGCTTATAAGTGGAGGGCGGGGCCTCCACGCAGCATCACTGTCATTTGCTTTACAGGCGTCATTAAATGTGTCTTCAGCCAGGCCACACGAGGTGATGTTCCATAGTACCTTCGTTGTACCTCGTTCCTCTCCTTCAGGGAACAGTGGTTATATGCATAACCTTACGTTTCTATTGTGTAGCAGAGGATTCAGACGGTCCCCAAGCAGCGTTCCAGTGAATTAAACTTACAGAACACATTCCATCTCCCTCTGCTCCAGGTGACCAATAACTGCTCAGCTGTGTTGGTCGGTTCTTGCCAGCTTTCTGGCTCTTAGTTCTGGCAATGTTCGGGCTATTTGATGAATGTGACCAATTAGGAGTGAATATGTGAGTCAAAGCTGATAAGTCTGCAAATGTAATATCATACTAACCAGGGTCCTATCACACAGTCATCCATGATTCACAGTATTTAATGAGCATGTGCTTCATTGTGCAGTCAGCCAGCCTACATGAAATAAATGTTGCTGTAAAAACTTTCAAAACACCTACTTTAATGCTGTTTGCCAAATTTTGTCTTTTTGTGCCACATGTTTTCAAATACTGTTATTTTCCTGACATTCTGGACTTTTAAAATCAGTTTTTCTGCTTTTTTGGTTTATAGAACTATTTTTTTCACCCATCCACAACATCTAATTCCTCCATGCTGCAAATCCAAATACAACCCTGCCAGCACCTTTATTTATTTATTTTTATTTTTTTACAGAATCTACACAAAAATCAAATAACTGAGCTCTGATATACTTAAATGAAGTATTGATTTTTCTCAGTCTCATCTTTGATGGCTATTTTGATTGCCACTTTTAGATTATCTGTCAGTGCAAAGAGGGGCGAGAACAGGATGCAGAGAAACCAGAGAGGGAAATCAGGGGAATTCACATTTCCTCCACTTTACATGGTTACATGCATAGACTGTTTAAACTGTGACTTTTCTTGTTAATTTCTATACCTATGGTGTCTATGCTGCATATTTTACAGGTTTCTTTACTTCAATACATCAGACTCTGGTCTTTAGCATGTCCCAGTGTTCTGCAGAAGCCTGTTTATGACAAAAATCAGGAGTGTTGGAGAAAGATGGTTACCGATGAGGACCAGGAATGAACATTGTGACTATAACTACACCACGTGGTTTACTCACAAGCTCAGGGATGCGTCAGACGGGGAGCTGCTCAGCTGTGGTATGTGGAGTTGGACTTGCACGATCACAAAATCATGGAGAATTGACATTATATGCCTTATTTGAATACGAGTATTTTTAAAGTGAAATATTGGTCCATGCTTTCTCCATTTCAGTGTGGTCTTTCAAAAATGGACATGTGGTGTTATATATAAATTTGTGGTTCTCCTCTGCCAGGTTAAAAGCCTTGTTCCTGCAGAAAACACACTGTTGCTCTCCTCGAAACATGCAGGAAGTAAAACAGCCGTTTAATCACTGATAAAGATATGTTTACATAGTTAAGGAAACTTAACTCTGCAATAGTCTTTTATTTTGAAAATTACTGGATGCTTCACTCAAACTGTGTGCAATTCCCTTTCTAGCCTTATGTCAACTTTGGAGCTTGATGTGTCACAGGAAAAATAAAAAACAATCCTAATGTTAGCAGTGCGAGATGCTTCTGCAATACGCCTGAAAGGTTCCACTGCCGGGCGGTGCGAATCAAACCAGAATAGATTATATGTAATCAGTGGCGGCTGGTGAAAAATATTTTTGTTGGGGCTGTGCTGTGCTTTTTTAAACAAACTTGTGCTTTCTGAGCTTTGTGCACACCTCCACTATTTCCTGAATTAAGCACAGCTCTTTTATTTCCTGTCTTACATCATTGGACAAACTGATTAATCCAGGTGTGAGACTATTGGCACGCTGCCTTGCAGACCAAGGTTGAAAAATACTGCATTAGATTGCACATAAAATAACACGACCATAAATGGTAAATAGGCAATGCAAGAGGCAAGTAACAAAAACATTTTGTTTAATTTCAACATTTGAGTGAACACGAAAAATTATGAGCAGGTCACTGTTACAGTAATGGTAGTAAACACTCCTTAGACAAAATGCCAGCAATTTACACTGTTAGGACTTATGGAAAGTGGAAAAACTTTCATAGGAAATAATGTCATCAGTATCCTCTTACAAATGTCATATTTCCGACTTTTGGGGACAATAAAACATTTCTGGTTCTCAATGAGATGTTTTTACTTCAAATGTAAAAACATCTCATTGAGAACCAGAAATGTTTTATTGTCCCAAAAGCTGGGAAATTTGTTTGCTGCAGCAGAAGTGTAACAAGTAAAATGGAATCAGATTGATGTATGTACAAATTTACTTGAAATACACATTTACATGATTAAATATGTATAATAAGTATGTGTTGAAATTAGTTTTTACAGTTATTGCACATTAAACATGTTATTAAACAAATGTCCCGGTTTGTGGGACAACCAAGGATTTCTGATTCTGATTGTCTTGTTTACAGAAATGTAATGTACAGCTTACCTCTGCACCCAGCTGCTGTTCTCCCTGGCCAAACGTCCTCCGTTTCTTTGTTGGCTGCTGCACTGATGCGCTGCATTCCTCAGTCAGAGAATGAATGGAGTCCCTAATGAGACACAAGTTCCACATCCACATTACTGTGGATCCCAGCCGTTTTGAATAACAAACACGGAAAGCAAAATAACGCATTAGCGTGATTGCGTCCAGCTAGCCTAGCCTTCCTGGTGTACCAATTTCGGGAGAAGCCTCGTGTGTACAGTTTACCCTTCTCCTTGTCCTGCTGGCTTATCTTTACGTCGGGCTGATCTGGTCCAAGCTCTTTGACATTAAGTTTTTCACCATAGTTCTCCTCTCGAACGGATACTGGAGAAGAGACCGAACTGAATTCAGTGGCTGCAGAGATCCGGTATCCTGGTTGTAGTCACTGGCGGCGTCCATGTTACATCTGCGTCACGACCAAAAACGTGCTGGAGTAGTCGAGACTCACCGAGTTCTACCGAACTCCAACGAAAGCCTTTGGCGGTAGCTCTATCGCCCATCATGCTTCTGAAACAACGTCGACGCTGATTGGATACATTCCCATTCCTACCGTTTGATTTTCTTGTCAGCAATTGGTCGGCTGGTGCCGTCCTGTTTGGGCGATTGAAACACAGCCCGCAGCCTTTCTGTTGCCTCCACAGCTCGGCAGAGACCAATATATATATATATATATATATATATATATATATATATATATATATATATAATTTGTTTTTGTTACAAAACACACAATAAACTTAGAATATGTGATTATTGTTGATTTTATTTATTTATTTTTTAAAATAAAAATTAAAAACGCTGGTGAAAACTGGGAGGGCGGCGCCCTATCGCCCTCTACTGGCCCGCCGCCACTGTATGTAATGTGTCGCAACCGAAATGCACAGCAGATGTTCCAAGTGTGGATTGGGGGTTAGATGAAGGTTTGTCAGCCCTCTAGGTGACCCTCGTGGTCTGAAGTCCCCAAGCAACTACCTGCCCTGCCCATCAAAGCCCAGCTCATCTGGATAAGACCTTTGTCAGCTTCTTGCCATCATTTTTTTGCACATGAAAGTTGTCTCTCTTCTTCTGATGAGGATCTACAACTCCAGGTTTTGGTTCAGGTTTATCCCTGGGAGTCCATTGTGGTTTGACAAGCTTCATCCTCTAAAACATTGACTAATCAGAGCAGGGTTCTATTCGAGAACCGACTCAGGCATTCTTTTTTCCCATTCAACCAAGATGGGGCTGTAAAATCGATGTCGGGGGAAGTCCCATACATCCCTTTACCCAGCAAGAGTATCCAGATTTTCCTGGACAACGCCGAGATGTCCAGAGACACGGATGCCCACTTCATCTCAGCTCACCTCTTTTGATGAGGAAAGAAGAAGTGGCATTACTCTAAACTCTTTCTGGATGGCACAGCTAAAAACGTAATCCACATGAATGAATCGTTGCAACATTGTGCTTTTTTATCAAATGATACAGAACACCTTACTTACATGATCAGGACAAATGCAAATGTTTGAGTTCTTGAAGACAAGCCTGTTAAGTAAGGACATGGGCGATAGGAACACGACTTAAACACAAACGTTTGTGCATTGTGCTCCACAAGGTGTCTGGCCTGTAGCAGTAAGAACCCCTCTTGGATCAACAAGAAGTGTCTGTCTCAAGAGATAATCGATACACGTTGAAATTCAAGCCTCAGGGTGGTAGAGGCACAAATCTGTCAGCCTTGAGAAACAAGGTGAGGAAACAAGCTTTATCCAACAGTCAAACTCCAGCTGTGAAGATGGCAGCACAACAGAAGGAGACGGTCATTGAGAATGCAATCAGGACAAATAACTGTTTCATGTAATTGGGGGAAAGAAGCTCTACTGAGGTAAATGTTTGATGTGTTTATAATGCAGCTTTTTAAATGCCTAAACCGGATTACAGATAGGGTAGAAGATGAACTTGATTCAATTTAAATTTGTTGTAGACTGCAGAAATGGGCAGATTATGTCAAACTGGATCTTGGAAATAAAAACAGTGAGAAAAGCAATACATAATTCAAACCTGGTCACACAAATCTCCCAAGATGCTTTGTACTTTGTATCCCAATCAATGGGCTGGCGTCAGCATGAGGCTTGTTCAGCGTCCTGCCCACAAACATTCATGGTGTTCCAGTGGGGGCTGGATCAAACGGCCAAACTTGCGATTTCATGGTTGCTTTGTCCACATGCCCAAATGTCAAAAAGGGAATGGCACATTGTTCCAGCCATTAAGCAAAGGACCCATGTGTGAATGATTTCATTGAGGGGCAAATTATCGAGAACCCTGGAGGTGCTGATGGAAGTAGGCAGCTGGAAAGTAGAAACCAGTGGAGACAGATGAAGTAGAACCAACGCTCTTTTACATTAATTGGTCCGTGTAATTGTTTTTGCTTGTATTTTATACCAGTGGTACTCAATAGGTGTCCCGCGACCCTCCTCTTTCTGACCCCCGGACCCCCTCTTCCCAGACTGGGCTATTCACCCTGACAACTACCAAAGCAGCAGTGGGTCTCTACTGCCTCCATATAGACTCCAAATACAAAATGCCCATTTGCTGTCAGATTTTTCTTTGAGGAATCATATGTCTTTATGAGCCACTTGAAAATGTCCCTTATTGTGACATCACAATAAGGAACATTTGCATAGAACCAACCCTCACCTGTCAACACCAGAGAAGCTGTGGCTCTACTCTAAGCCCCTCCCAGATATTGGAGCTCCTCATCATAGCAGTTTATAAGGTGATGTTTGGGCGTGACCATCAACAGCTTATTTGCATTAAGGTGACACGGCCCTGAAGCGGTGTATTCTGTAAGGCAGTGGTTCCCAACCTTTTTCCCAAGGGATCCCTTTTTTACCAGTAAAATTTTTGACGACCCCCTCCCATTCTCTCTTCCAGTACAAACATTATTAAGAAATGATAAAATTGTTCAAGCACATTTTAATATGCTTTGATTCAATAGATAACAGTAATAGTAGGCTCCAGTACAGAACAAAGTCATTAACCAAACCAAACAGAGCATAATGTGCTTGACAGTTTGTATTACTTTTCTGAACACATTGTTTCTTGTAAACACTGATAAATCAATCATTCCTTTCAATAAACGTTTGACACATAAAAAATACACTGAGCAAAATGTACTTAAATGTGTATATTACTGTTTATTGTAATGAACTCAAGCTGGCAGACCTGTAAAAACACCCAACACAGAATGACACGTTTTAGAATGTTTATTAAAGAGGGAAAAGGGGCGATGACTGGAGAGGCAGAGGCTAGGTCAGAAGACAGGCGGTCGTTACCAGAAGATCCGAGAGGTTGAATATCCGACAGGGGAATCCGGAGACGTGGTCGAGGACTGAGCAGGGTCTGGGCCAGGATGTCAGAGGGGCAGTAACTCCAATAGGGGAAATCCAAAGACGTGGTCGGGAGCAAAGCGGTAATCACAGGAGGGCACGAGGAGCAGGCAGGTCAGAGGACGAGGCAAGGTTCGGATCCGTGGAGTCAAGGTGGGTGAAAGGCTGGAGAATTTATTAACAGAAACGTGTTCAATAATCTGGCACCGGCTGGAGAGCAGGCTGGGAGTTATATAGCAGGAGGAGCAGGTGTATGTGATGAGCTGATGAGGAGCTAATGAGAGACAGGTGGTAGGATGATGTGGATGGTGAGTTGACTGTGGTTGCTGGGGAAACAGCTTGGCTGGAGCTTGATGAGGTGCGGGCTGTGGCTGCTGTGGCAACAGGTCTTAGGCAGGAACAGGATCATGACAGTACCCCCCTCTCAAGGACCGGCACCAGCCGGTCCACCAGGCTGGTCAGGATGGGTCCGGTGGAAGTCGCGGACGAGGGACCCATCGAGGATGTCCCTGGCGGGAACCCAGGAACGTTCCTCAGGGCCAAACCCCTCCCAATCCACCAGGTACTGAAGTCCCCGACCCCAGCGCCTGGATCGCAGGAGCCGCCTGACATCCCAAACCGGCCCACCCCCCACCAGCCGGGTGGGCGGAGGGGGCCCGGAGGCGGGCACAAGTACAGAGGAGACAACGGGCTTGATCCTGGAGACGTGGAAGGTGGGATGGATGCGAAGTGGCCTGGGGAGACGGAGGCGTACTGCTGCAGGATTGATGACCTTAGACACAGGGAAGGGCCCGATGAAGCGAGGCGCCAGCTTGCGGCAATCCACCCGCAGGGGTACGTCCTTCGTGGACAACCAGACCCGTTGTCCAAGGCTGTAGGTCGGGGTGGGCAGGCGGCGACGATTGGCAGTGCGGGAGTATACAGCAGAGGAGCGGACGATGTTCCTACGAGCCAACCGCCATGCACGATGGCACCTGAGAGCAGCCGCCTGGGCAGAAGGAACCCTGGACTCATGGTCCTGAAGGGAGAAGATAGGGGGTTGGAAGCCATAAACAGCATAGAATGGTGACACACCTGTGGAGCTCGACGGAAGGGAGTTGAGGGCATGCTCCACCCAAGGCAGGTTACGTGACCAAGAGGTGGAATCATCCTCGCAGAGCAGCCGGAGCCTGGTCTCCACCTCCTGATTGACCCTCTCCGATTGCCCGTCTGTCTGGGGATGAAAGCCGGAAGAGAGGCTTACTTGGATGCCCAGCCGTGCGCAGAACTCCTTCCAAAAGCCCGAGACAAACTGAGGTCCCCGGTCCGAAACGATGTCCACAGGTATCCCATGAAGGCGGAAAACCTCCCTCGCCATGATGTCAGCCATGTCCTTAGCAGAAGGGAGCTTTTTAAGAGGCACCAGATGAGACATCTTAGAGAAACGGTCGACAATGGTAAGGATTACCTTATGCCCATCTGAGGAGGGAAGACCAGTGATGAAGTCCATGCTCAGGTGGGACCATGGACGATGTGGAATGGGCAGGGGACGTAACAGTCCTGCTGGAGGTCTACGGGGAAGACTTGGCTTTGGCGCAGGCTGGACAGGCTGAAACAAATTCCTTAACGTCCTTTTGCAGGGTAGCCCACCAGAAGTGACGGCGTATGAGGGCGAGGGTCTTGGAGAAGCCTGGGTGACAGTAGAGACGTGAACTATGGCAAAATGTGAGTACCTGGGAGCGAAGATCATCAGGAACGAACAGGCGATCAGGTGGACATGAGGGAGGAACAGGGTGTTGCTGATAGGACTGCCGGATTTGGTTCTCCAGGTCCAGTCTGGAAACCCCCAGTAAGACTCTTCTTGGAAGGATGAGAGAGTCATGGTCCTGGACGGGGTCAGGGTTCACGGGTTCCATGGATCTGGATAGTGCGTCGGGCTTGGTGTTCTTGTCACCTGGATGATAAGACAAGGTGAAATTAAATCTGCTAAAGAATATGGCCCACCTGGCTTGGCGAGAGTTGAGTCGTTTAGCCGTCTTGATGTATTCCAGATTCTTATGATCAGTCCAGACAATGAATGGAATGATAGCCCCCTCTAGCCAGTGACGCCATTCCTCAAGAGCCAGCTTGATAGCCAGCAGCTCCCGGTCCCCGACGTCATAGTTCCTTTCTGTGGATGAGAGTGTTTTGGAAAAGTATGCACAGGGGTGGATCTTATCATCCTGTGACCTCTGACTGAGTACTGCACCAATGCCAAAGGCGGAGGCATCAACCTCCACAATAAACTGCCTTGAGGTATCCGGAGATTGCAGGACGGGAGCCGATGTAAACAAGTCTTTGAGAGTTTGAAAAGCAGTTTGAGCTGAGTTATTCCATAGGAAACTGACCTTATTGGAGGTGAGAGCATGAAGGGGTGCGGCGATCGTACTGTAATCCTTAATGAATCTCCGATAGAAGTTGGCAAAGCCCAGGAATCGCTGAAGTTGTTTCCGGGTTGTGGGTACGGGCCAGTTGACGACAGCTGAGGTCTTGGCAGGGTCCATGGCCATCTGATTGGGAGATATGGAAAAACCAAGGAAGGAGATAGAGGAACGATGGAACTCACATTTTTCAGCCTTGACAAATAGGTTGTTCTGAAGGAGACGGAGTAACACGGCATGCACATGTTCTTGGTGAGTCTCTAGATCAGGAGAAAAAATCAACACGTCATCAAGGTAGACAAACACAAAGTGTCCCACCATGTCTCTGAGAACATCGTTGATAAGTGCCTGAAAAACGGCTGGAGCATTAGTTAATCCAAATGGCATAACCAGATACTCGTAATGCCCTGTGGGTGTGTTGAAGGCTGTTTTCCATTCATCACCTTCTCGTATGCGGATAAGATGATAAGCGTTGCGTAAATCTAGTTTCGTAAAAATCTTGGCTCCTTGCAAAGAATCAAAGGCGGTGTTTATAAGTGGTAGGGGATAGCGATTTTTAATGGTGATATCATTGAGGCCTCTATAATCAATACATGGTCGGAGTGACCCGTCCTTTTTCCCAACAAAGAAGAAGCCAGCCCCTGCAGGAGATGAGGATGGTCGTATCAAGCCCGCCTGTAGAGACTCTTTGATATAGGTGGTCATGGCAGCTTGTTCGGGAACACTGAGGGAAAACAAACGGCCTCTGGGGGGAAAAGTGCCAGGTAGCAGATCAATGGAGCAATCGTAAGGTCGATGGGGTGGAAGGGAAGTAGCACGATGTTTGTTAAATACTTCTTTGAGGTTGTGATACTCCTGGGGCACCTTAGAAAGGTCAGGGTACATCTCTTGGGACTCCTGGGCAGGTAGGGTAGAGGGAGAAGCGTGAGTTAAACAGTGGTTATGGCAATGATTGGACCAATGAAGGATTTTACCGTTACACCAGTCAATTTGGGGATTGTGTGTCTGTAACCAGGTATTGCCCAGAATGATTGGTATCTCAGAGGATATAACAAGAAATTTTATGGTTTCAGTGTGGTTACCTTCCATCTTCATGGTAATCGGATCAGTCTCCTGGGTAGCATGGTACATAGTATGTCCATCGATGGCCTGGATCTCCTGTGATCTGGATACAGGGTGGAGTCCCAACCCCAAGGATTTGGCAGTATTAAAGTCCATGAACTCAGTGTCGGCTCCTGAATCGATAAACACTGGAAGTTCTTTCTCCTGGTTCTTATGGAAAAAAGTCGCAGAAATTGGGGGTCTGGACAAGGGCTTAGGATTAATACGACCCAGCAGATACCTCGTGTTTTCTACTGGGCCTGACCTTTTAACGGACAGTTCCGAACCTGATGACCCGACGTGCCACAATAGAAGCAGAGGTTATTATTTCTGCGTCTGACCCTTTCCTCTGGAGATAACTGTGATCTGCCAATCTGCATGGGCTCCTCACTCTGATTCCAGGGGGCTGGAGGGAGACTTACAGCACGTGGCATTTCCGTGGATGAAGGTTGTTGGGTAAAGCTGTAGGTAGTAGGTGGAGCCCTGTTGGGTGGAGCCCTGTTGCGATCTTTCCGGTACTCCATCAGCCTGAGGTCGATTCTGGTGACGAGGTCCTCCATTTCCACCAGGGTTCTGGGATAATCACGAGTGGCCATCTCGGTCTTGATACTATCAGAGAGTCCTTGGTAAAACATATCCATTAAAGCAGGCTCATTCCAATCACTAACAGCAGCAATGGCATGAAAATCAATAATATAGTCTGTGGCTCTTCTGTTGTTTTGTTTTAAAGTCATTAACTGGCGGGTAGCTTCTCTGCCAGGTAGCAAAGGATCAAAGATTCGAATTAGCTCACGGGCAAAATCCTTATAATTGTAACAGATCTCAGCATCTCTTGCCCATTCTCCAGTTCCCCAAACACGTGCTTGTCCTGATAATAGTGATATGACATAAGCCACACGGGACCGCTCCGTAGGAAAGGAGGATGGCTGCAGTTCAAACTGTATCTCACACTGAGTCAAAAAAGCGCGGCAGGTTTTTGACTCACCCCGGAAGACTTCAGGCGGAACCAACTTCGGCTCGTGCATAGGGGAAACCCGGGGCTGACTGTCGGGAACCAACGTAGAGCAGGAAGCGGAAGTCTGTGCGTTAGCTCGTAGCAGGTTAAGCATCTCCTCCGTTTTATTTTCCAGCTGGTGGATGGCGGTTTCCACACCAACACACCACTCTGATGTTGGGTTTGGGTCCATGTTGGCCAGATTATTCTGTAATGAACTCAAGCTGGCAGACCCGTAAAAACACCCAACACAGAATGACACGTTTTAGAATGTTTATTAAAGAGGGAAAAGGGGCGATGAATGGAGAGGCAGAGGCTAGGTCAGAAGACAGGCGGTCGTTACCAGAAGATCCGAGAGGTTGAATATCCGACAGGGGAATCCGGAGACGTGGTCGAGGACTGAGCAGGGTCTGGGCCAGGAGGTCAGAGGGGCAGTAACTCCAATAGGGGAAATCCAAAGACGTGGTCGGTAGCAAAGCGGTAATCACAGGAGGGCACGAGGAGCAGGCAGGTCAGAGGACGAGGCAAGGTTCGGATCCGTGGAGTCAAGGTGGGTGAAAGGCTGGAGAATTTACTAACAGAAACGTGTTCAATAATATGGCACCGGTTGGAGAGCAGGCTGGGAGTTATATAGCAGGAGGAGCAGGTGTATGTGATGAGCTGATGAGGAGCTAATGAGAGACAGGTGGTAGGATGATGTGGATGGTGAGTTGACTGTGGTTGCTGGGGAAACAGCTTGGCTGGAGCTTGATGAGGTGCGGGCTGTGGCTGCTGTGGCAACAGGTCTTAGGCAGGAACAGGATCATGACAGTTTATACTAGATTATTTACTGTAAAGGCTATCTTTAATGAACTTTTGACAACTGAAAATAAAACAGTGAGCTGAGCAAAATGTTCTTAAAAGCGTGTTACTTTTTCTGTACTAATTATTTCCTGTCTTAATATCAGTAAACTTTTCACTCATGAAAAAAATTGTGAGCAAAATGTAGGCTATAAACAAGTAATAAATGAAGTTTTAACCCCTTAAAGTGGAGAGGTCCTGGCGACCCACTGAGAGGCTTTGGCGCCCCCTTGTGGGGGCCGGGACCCCCAGATTTGGAACCACTGCTATAAGGTACTGAACATGCCATGAAAAGAGCTGGTGAGATCCCTTCATGTGAGACTGATTTTGTGCAAAGAACTTTACAAACAAGTTTTGTATAGATCCTAAAAAATATTCATAACGTGTTTAAAAAAGGCAATTTTGTTTGCATACCATTATAAATAATATTTTCAAAAAACAATTGGTAAATTAGAACATTATGGAGGCAATTTTGACCAGACGACCATAGATAAGTTGCCCAGATAAATTGTAAATGGCCTGCATTTGTATAGCGCCTTCTTAGGGGTACACACGACGTTCAGTCATTCACACGCTGGTGACGATAAGCTATGATGTGGCCACAGCTGCCCTGGGGTGCACAAACAGAGGCGAGGCCAGCCAAACACCACCACCAGCAGGCAAGGTGGGTTAAGTGTCTTGCCCAAGAACCCAACAGCAACATTCTCTGTTTGGAGTCGAGATTGAACCTGCAATCTTCCGATTAGACAACCTGCTCTAATCAAAGTTTAAAAGCATTTGATTATTTATTAAATAAAGGCCAGCTTCTCTTTTTTGCCGGCCTCTTAAACACGTGTCCATCATTGCCCAGACACATTTTACTAAAGCAGCATTTTATGGCAACATTAAACAGCAAAAAAGCTCAATCAAATCATGAGTACCTCATTGAGGAAACAGCTCTCTCATCCATATTGTATCCACGGATGTTTGAGCTTTCTAATGCCATCAATTATCCTGAAGAGTTAAACAGGGTTTTTGATCTTTCCGCAGGTCAGGTGGGCGGCATTTTTCAGACCTGTCCTCTGTAAGCAACTACAGAATAACCATGAATGCATCACAGTGCACATTATATAGTGTATTATTACAAAACCATTCCCCAGGTTAAGGGTAAGGGATGTTTTCAGGGTGCATTGCTCAGCTATCAACATCCTCTGCTTCAGAAGGGCAGAAGTAAAAGCACATATTACAGGGTCATCATCCAGCCTCCAGACACCTCAGTGCACCTATTTTTCCTCTCTTGTCTCTTGCAGGAGTTTTGTTGTGATTCACTGGGTTTGGCCACAAATTTTCACCTATTTAAAGACTTGAATCAATCCAACTTTCTGGTTTTCCCCATTTTCTTCCTGAAATGTGTTACCTGTTAGGGCAATGTGATTCGTGCTCATAGTTGTGCCTGCTGCAGTGATCATTTCCTATCTACTGTGACCCACAGTGCAACTGATGAAAACGTTTACTTGTGAGAAAGAAGGACCGTAGTGTCAAATTTCAGTAAAAATAAAACATAAAAATAAATAAATAAAATATAATAGAAATAAAATAACAAACACATGTTTCAGTTTAACAATTTACAAATTACACCAGATTTTATTAGGATTTGGGAAAAAAAAGAACTTTAAATTTATATTTTACATATAGTGTATGTGCTCATATTATATTAATTTGGTCATCTGTAGTTGAAACATCTTCCTTACAGGTGTTGCCATGTTGGGATTTTGAAACCAGTGGATTTTTTAAAGCTATTATTTTATTATTGATATGTTTAAATTTTTCTTAATTGTCCTTGTGATTTTTATCTTAAAAGATAATTTATAAAAAAATATGTTCTTTGTGGGTCTAACGAGCAGCTAGGTGAGGACTAAGTGAATCAATCACCAATCATCATTTACGTAGAGGGGGCGGGACTTAGAACTAATATTCCAGGTTCAATCTCTGGGTTCTGGTTATGTGCATGATCTGGGCATAAGGAAAAAAAATGCTTGAAACTATTTTTCAAAAACTTCTTTTAGTTACTTTTTTATAGACTGTTTAAAAACAAGCTGAGAGGGGAAAAAACACATTTTTTGTTTGCTTTTATCGTGACTTCAGTGTTTGGTTTAAAAATGATCACCAAAACCTTGTGCAATGAAGGAAACAATGGAGCAGAATGTTTCTCAGCGCTGACATCAACATTCACATCGGTCAAAAGGAAATGCAAAAGCTGAAGGATCAAAGCTCTAAAAAAATTGGCAAGATGTAAACGAAAACTATTTTATTCAACTTAAAAGAAGCTGAAATACCGTAAATCCTCTAATATTAGCCTGTATTCAATTAACGGCCGGGTCTCATATTTTGGCCGGTGTCAGAGTCGGCGGAGGTGAATAATGGCCGGTTTCTTATTGTGGCCGGGTGGAATGTGGTAACAAGCAAGTACGGGGGGCGGTTGTGTCATCGTGTCACTTTTGATTTGCCAGTGATAGACCGTGAGGGTAACTTTAAACGTGCGGAGATGAAGAGGAGGCGAAAATTTGATATCAAGTTCAAAGAGAACGTGCTGATTATGCTGCAGAACACTCTGGGGAGCAGTAGCAGGGGTTGTATGAACTAGTCGACTTCACTATAGTGACTTTTTATGCCTGTCATCGACTAGTCACTATCACGTGATAATGACCGGCAAGATGCAGTCCTCGGAAAAGACAGCAGCCTGCTGTCAGCAGGTGACAAGCTCCTGCGCTCGGGGTGGGGGTGGGGGGGGGGGCAACGCGCCGTGCCAGAGTGTCGGTACTGACACGCGATCGTTCATGTCGGCTCATTTCCTTTAATGTTTTCTGTCATTTATTTGCGCCTGATGTGTTTCGCTGCTGTAGAGCGGGGCGCATCACCTTGTCCTCCGGTGATGCACCGATCACTGATGCGGCCGCCAAGCAGGGACCACTCCGCTGTTTTTGCGGTCGGTAGATCTGCGCCCATCAAATCAGGTGTTGCCACCTCAAAAACTAATTTAACACGCGATTGTCCATGTCGGTTCATTTCCTTTAATGTTTTCTGTCTTTTATTTGTGCCTGATGCGTTTCGCTGCTGTGGAGCGGGGCGCATCACCTTGTCCTCCGGTAACGCACCGATCACTGATTCGGCCGCCAAGCAGCGAGCACTCCGCTGTTTTTGCAGTCGATAGATCTTTTAGAACTGCAGTTCAAAGGTAACTCATAAAGTGAATATATATGAACCCAGGTAGCAGTTTTTCTTTAGGACTGAGAGGAGATGCAGGAAGATAATAAACAGGCAGGACAGAAAAATAGTCAAATAAAAACAAGTTAGTTTTTGTACCTGGTGGTTGCAACAAACAGACACCATTGAAGGTAATCAGAAGTGAGGAACAGAAAATGAAATAATTATTTTAATGTTTAGAGCAGCAGGAACTCCGAGAGGCTGCAGGCGCATCAGTAAGTTTGCGGCCGCTGCGCAGGGGGAGGGGGGAGAGGGCTGAAGCAGGAACTACCGTTGTTAAAAGAAATGTGTTTAACTTTGAAAATGTGGGCGCAATTTTAATTGTCAAAAACTCCAGCGAACCATTAGTTCATTTTGCTCAAATAGAAATAGAGGCCTGCCTCTAATTCTGGCCCTCCTTCCAATAAAGGCCTGGAGCTTGATGAGCTTGGGTCAAATACAGGCCCGGGACTGTATTAGAGGATTTACGGTAGATTAAAAAATTTAAAAATCCAACTGCACAGAAATAAATTCTGCTCAGGAATGATGATGAACTGGCAGTTATGAAGAATAACCTGGAAAGGAAGCATATGAAGTACCTCCTTCCATTCAATCAGTCTCATTTAGAATTTATATGCTGCCTTCGGAGGACTTTTCTCAGCAGTCTGTCCATTTTTGCTGTTCTCTGACAGGCAGGCCTGTTAGAGGCCAAAGATTCCCAACGTCCAATTTACAACAGCTACACTGCAGTGTAAACAAAAAGCAAAATGGCCACCCGTCTGTCCTTCTGAGGCGTCCTTTGATAATTAGAGTCTATTTTTACGTCCGGGCCCGTGCCTGCACAAGCGACTGGCTGCTGCTGCTCGTCTTTTTCTTTCTTTATGCCAAAAAGACACTTGTTCTGAGGCAGCTGGAAAAGGATGTTTAGAAGAGAAGGAAATCAAACAAACACACCGAGAACATCATTTGCTGTGTGTCCACCCCTCACTGTCTTTCTCACTCACAGGTCTATTAAATTTGATTGGTTGGTACACTCTAAGAAATTAAATGTTGATTTAACTTAATCATGTTATGTGAACTGCTTCCACTAGCTGCTTAAGTGCAAAGAGTAGTATACATTTACTTTTGACACAAAGTATAACAACATTTACATTACTTTACATTTTAGCAAGAAGATTTAGTGAAGTCAGTTCACATAACTTGGCATCAATCCAGTTTTCCTCCTTTCAGGAATTACGTACGTTATTCTAGAAATCTGTAAAAGTGATAGTCCTACCCTGTCCTAGTATTGTGTTGTTAATATGTAAATGATTTTTGCTAACCTCGCCCTATCATGTAGAGCCCCGTGCAATTTGAACTGTGCGCTGTGCAGCATTAGCCAATTGTGCTAGATATCCGCTTGCGTACAGCTGTCAATCACTGAGCTAGCGTATTTACAGATGTACCTAGACTGATGCAGAACTGGCCACATTTCTTACGGATGAGTGACCCCCACTTCACACTGGAAGTATCAGCGACGCTGAATGTCACTGCTTAAAATTTGAATAATTATATAGTAATTATAGTCTATGGGGGTGATTCAAACCAGCCGCAATGCCGAATTTTTTAGGCTTTTCCCAGAAAAATATAGAATCGGGTTCTTTTGTTTTTTGCTGCGAGCCTCTTCTCGGACACAACAATTTCCGCAGTTAACATAGGGCTAAACAGGAAATCACATTTAGTTTTGGTGTAAAACCCCAGGTAATTTTCTAAATAAAATACTATTGCAGTGATGCAATTCCATATCTATGTAGATGATGTCAACACATGTGACTTAACGACTTATTTACTCTCAGCGTCGTTCCAGTAGTGCAATTATGTGTTTTTATGGTTTTAATCCTGGCAGTGGAGAGGAACAACATCATATATGACATCGAACAGAGATATCCAATGGCATCTCCTCCTTTGGGGTTTAATGGTGGATGGCATAAACAAACTGTGACCTTTGAAGTCTTGAGGGATTTTGTGATCTTGCAAGTCCACGGTGGAGCACGGCAGAAGAGTTGTTGCAAAACCTTCTCAAACCCGAAGCGTTTAAAAATGACGATGGGTGACCAAGCGTTTGTTCTCGATGTGTTGGGAGCCCCAACACGTCGGGAGGCGACGCTCTGTTTCTGACTGCCACAGTAAAACAGATTTCACCGAACTGTCACCTTTACCCTCCTGCTAATGCAAGACTTTGTTTCTATTTGTAACGTCCCTCTCCAACACCGTTAAAGGGAAGTTTAGAATGAGTAACTGGGTTAAGGTTAGGCTGTGGGTGAGGAGAAGCTTAAATAGCAAAAGGTTAGAGGTTAAAAGGCGATTAAAGTATCTTTCCAGAGTTTTACCCTTTCAGAAATTATGTATGATTTTTTAGAAATCCGTTAACATGATTGTCTCATCATGTGGACCTTCGCTCGCTAGCCAGCCTGGCGAAGACAGCAACCTTCAACCACAACAATACCGTCAACTTCGGCCTCCTGAATGTCCGCTCTCTCACAAACAAGGGTCAGCTCATTCAGGACCTCATCACCGACCATAAACTGGACTTCATCGGGCTCACGGAGACCTGGCAGCAACTTAACGACTTTTCCCAACTTAACGCTTCCGCTCCCCCCGGCTTTGTTTACCTTTCCTATCCACGTGGCTCCGGTCGCGGGGGCGGTCTCGCGCTGCTCTATCGCGAGAAGTGGAAGGTGCTGCCTGTCTCCACTCCTGCCTTCAGCTCCATGGAATCTTCTGTTTTTCAAATACCCGGTCCCACTCCTACAGTTATAGCCTTGATCTACCGCCCACCCAAGCCCAATAGTGACTTTTTAAATGACTTCTCCTCATTACTCACCCAGCTCACTACCCTCTCCCCCAATGTCATTCTGCTTGGTGATATAAATATTCATATGGACAACTTGAACCTCCCCCTCACCAGAGACTTCTCCTCCTGCCTCAACAGCTTCGATTTTCAAACATATTCTAATTTTCCCACGCACATTAAAGGTCACTCTCTTGATTTAATCTGCTGCTCTGGTTTAACCCCATCTAACTGTTCTGCTAATGATGTAAATATATCTGATCACTTTTTTCTGTCATTCAACATCCCCCTCTGCTCTTTAAGAACTAAGCCTATCCGTCACATCTCATTCCGCAATATCAAAAACATTAACCCAGACACCCTGTCATCTATTATTAACACTATATCCATCCCTAGTTCTGCTTCTCCTGACCATCTTGTTTCTCATTATAACTCCACACTCCACAATATCTTGGATTCTCTTGCCCCAGTCAAAACTCTGTCCGTCTCCTTTACTAACTCTGCCCCCTGGTTTACCCCTGAACTCCGACAGATGAAAGCCAAAGGACGTCAACTCGAACGCCTCTATAAACGAACTGGTCTTGCAATACACAAAGAAATGCACAAAACTCATCTGCTTCAATACTTGGACTCAATTAAACATACAAAATCTGCTTTCTACTCTGGATTGGTTTCCTCCAATGAAGGCAACTCCAGGACTCTGTTCTCAATAATGCGCAATATTTTTCATCCCCCGGACTCTCTACCCCCCCACCTGTATTCTGCTGACTCATGTAACTCTTTATTAACCTTCTTTATTCAGAAAATTGCTTCCATACACCAGCAATTAATTCCAAGTTCTTCCCCTCCCCCTGAGATTTTTTCACCCGGCCAGTCATTTTGTTCCTTTCTTCTTCCCACCTCATCCGAAATATCTGATATTATCTGTAAATCCAAGCCCACCACCTGCTCTCTCGACCCCCTCCCTACAGTTTTGGTTAAAACATGTCTCACCTCCCTTCTCCCTCTCATAACCACCATAATCCACTCCTCCCTCTCTACCGGTATTGTTCCCTCACTTTTCAAAACTGCATCTATTACTCCAATATTAAAGAAACCCGGCACCGATCCCAATAATTTCAATAATCTTCGTCCCATCTCAAATCTTCCCTTTCTTTCAAAAATCCTTGAAAAAATAATCTCTGCTCAACTCCATGCTCATCTCACGCTCAATAGCCTCTATGAACCCTTCCAGTCTGGCTTTCGTCCTGGCCACAGTACAGAAACTGCACTCATAAAAATCACCAATGACCTCCTCACTGCTGCCGATACTGGACTGCTCTCCATTCTCATCCTCCTCGACTTGAGTTCAGCCTTTGATACCATCTCTCACACCATCCTCCTCCATAGATTGTCTTCCCTTGGCATTTCTCATACCCCGCTTGATTGGTTCCGTTCATATCTCTCTGGTCGTACTCAGTTTATTCAACTCAAATCCTTCACTTCCCGTCCCTTCCCTGTCACTACTGGCGTCCCCCAAGGCTCTGTTCTCGGTCCACTCCTTTTCATCACTTACCTTCTTCCCCTGGGAAATATTTTCCGTAAATTTGACATCCATTTTCATTGTTACGCGGATGACACCCAGCTCTATGTATCCTCCAAACCCTCCTCTTCACTTCCTCCTTCCTCCCTCACCAATTGTTTATCTGAAATCAAAGACTGGTTCACATCAAACTTTCTCAAACTCAACAGTGATAAAACAGAAATGTTACTTGTCGGCACTAAATCTTTTCTATCCAAAATCCACAGCTTTACACTTCCCGTCGACAACTCCTTAGTTTCCCCCTCCCCTCAGGTCAAGAGTCTGGGTGTCATCCTCGACTCCTCACTATCCTTCCAGTCCCACATAAACAATATTACCCGGTCTGCCTACTTCCATCTACGTAACATTAACCGCCTACGCCCCTCCCTCACTACTCACTCGGTCGCCATTCTTGTCCACAGCCTCATCACTTCCCGTATTGACTACTGCAACGCTCTTCTCTTTGGTCTTCCTCACAAATCCCTCCATAAACTCCAACTTCTCCAGAACTCGGCAGCCCGCATCATTTCCAGAACTCCCTCCTTCCACCACATCACACCTGTTCTTCAGCAGCTCCACTGGCTCCCTGTCACTTCCAGAATCCAATTCAAAATTCTGCTATATACATTCAAAGCCATCCATAACCTAGCTCCACCGTACCTCTCAGACCTCCTTCATCCTTCAACCTCCACCCGTTCCCTCAGGTCCTCCTCCTCCATCCACCTCTCAGTCCCACCTTTCCGTCTGGTCACTATGGGGAGCAGGGCCTTCAGCCGCTCTGCTCCCCAGCTCTGGAACTCACTTCCTCCTGACCTCCGTAACATTGATTCCCTCACTCTCTTTAAAACCAGACTCAAAACTCACCTGTTCCGTCTGGCATTCCAATAATTACTCTCTTTGCTCCAATCTGTCTGTTTGTTTTATGCTGTTTTATCTTTTATTGTTGTGTATTTTATCTCTGTAAAGTGTCCTTGAGTGTTCAGAAAGGCGCTGTTGAAATAAAATGTATTATTATTATTATTATTATGTACTGCGATATAATGTAAACCATACATCTTTTATTTATTTATTTATTTTGCTAAGAACGCCCCCTTCCCCGCAGAGCTCTGTGCAATAGGAAACTGAGCGTCGGCCAGAACTAACCAATAGCGTTAGACTGCCGCTTACGTGCTTCAAATTTAAGGAATAACTCGGCTGATGCAGAGTTGATGAACTTTTCATGGACAAGTAAGTCTCTAAAATATAAATATATGAAAACACAACATGACATGAGAATAATACTAACATGTTTTAACTCTGTTTGTCGGCTACAGAAGGACATAAAAAAACTAGAAACATGAAGTCGCCATCTTAAAAACTTTGAAGAAGAAATTATTTGTGTGATATGCTTGACTGCCACTAGCTGGTGTCATTGGATAAGAGAAATACTTCGGAATGAAACTTTAAAGAGCAAGTCACTGTCATGGCTCGAGGTAAGTGTCTAACCCAAGACATGCAGAATCAGCACACGTAGTCCAAAGCAGTAAAGTAAAATGTCTTTATTATAAAAACGGGAACTGAAACCGCACAGGGAAGTCCTGTGGGATGAGCAATACGGCTCGAGTCTCTGAGGTGCTCAGGTTAATCAGTAGAGGAGGGGAAGCCGGGGAGGACGCTGGTCAGAGGATGAGAGATCCAGGAGGGGTGAGGTAGCAGAGGGAAAGCCAAACAGGAACGGCGGAGGAGGATGGGACGTGATGAGTATGTTCCAGAAAACGAAGACAGCGAGGGTGAGTAGATGATGAGATGATCCTGAGCGAGACAAAAACAGGCGTAAGGGATAATCCAATTCCAAATCCAAAATACAATCCAAGGTCATAAATCCACTAGTCGAAGGCGAGTCAATACACGAATTAACAAGATCAAAGTTCAGAGTCGAGTGGCTGGTGCTACCTAAACTGGTGCAATCATCCGGCAAAGTGATGTGTCTCCATCCTCCTTTTGAACCCGCGTCCCTGATTGGGAAATCTCCTGCAGCTGCTGCTCCCTCTGCTCCTCACCTGTGGAGAATTAGCTCAGAGTCTGGTGAGAGGAGAAGGTGTGACTCACCTCTGCCCAGGAACATGACAGTCACCCCCAAATCAACTTTTTTACTGATAAACTATATAAATGTGTGTCTAATTGTGCTGCAGACACGTGTAGTCAATAGTTTAGCACTTTAGTGCACTTAAGTTCAAATTTTAATTTTCTGCCTAAAACTGTCAGTGTTGTGTCGTTGTCAGGTAAAAACTCTGCACTGCATTTGAATTTAAATCTGCCATCGCTATTGGCTAAGAGGTACCCTAGAACGTTAGCTGGTACATTATGATGTCACAATGTTGATGTTGAGCCTGTGTGTGTGTGTGTGTGTGTGTGTGTGTGTGTGTGTGTGTGTGTGTGTGTGTGTGTGTGTGTGTGTGTGTGTGTGTGTGTTAGTGACTCCACCCTCTTGGTCTGCTAGGCAACAGCATTTGTTGCATTTTTCAAACAGGAAGTGGGAGTTGAGTAAGAATCTGATAGGGGGTGACTTGCTCTTTAAATGTACGTTTTACCACGAGCATTGGAAACACTTTGGCACAGCGGTTGGAAAAAAACTATTTCTGCTTTAAGGCTGTTAATATAGGGGAAGTGAAGAAGTTGTAAAGACCAAACCCAGTCAGTGAATACCATCCACTCCTATCTGGGTGAAGGAGAGGACGTGTCAGCAAGAACAAAGATCGCTCTCTCTCTGTCTCTCTGTTGTCATAATCAAGAGAATGGGACTTAACCGCTGATTCAAACCCACACATGAAGTGCACACGCTTAGCTCAGAGCAGTTCAAAAACAGAACAGAGAACAGGTGGAAGTATGGTAAAGAAAAGTTTTTTTCCTCCTTAATTTAGACAAAATAGGTTTTGTTCTTTTTTACATTTCTCATATATATGTTTTACTTTTTTGTATTTGAGAATCAAGCTTTCTGAAAATCATTCGAAGCTTTTTGATGAAACATCGTTATTATTATTTGTCATTTTTAGTCCAGTCCACAACTTTTAAATTCACATATTTGTTTTATGGCTAATCACAGTTCCAATTTGTCCACAATAATGGACTTTTTTAAAAAGTCAAATGTCCCTCACCCTTAGACCAAAGTCTCGTAAAAGGACATTCCAAAAATGTTCCGTTCCTACATGTTTGGTTGTACCGGGGAAAAAAACACCCTCATATTTTATTATCAACAAAAAAGCATGTCACAACTATTTATTCTCAGATTTGTTTTACATTTATTCATGACTTAATTAATTTTAAAGATATAAATGATAAATGGCCTGTATTTTTAAAGCCTCTTCTAAGGTTCTCCAACTACTTAAGGTGCTTTACAACACAACGCACACACCCATTCACACACGTTCACACCCAGATGGTGGAGATGAGCTACAATGTAGCCACAGCTGCCCTGGAGCACAATGAAGAAAGGCTGCCGAACACTGGCACCACCGGGCCCTGCAACTACCACCAGCAGGCAAAGAAGGCCAATTGTCTTGCTCAAGGACCATTGATGGCAACAGATGGGGCTTGAACCTGCATCCCTCCAGTTAGGCCTAATTTATGCTTCTCCGTCTGTGCGGAGACACGCAACTCCATTATTTACAGTTGCAAGGGCTCTCCAGCATGCTCACAAGGATAGATGGAGTCGAGCCCACTTTTCTAAACATTCATTGAAAGAGACGGAGAGCACAAGCTTGTGGTTGGCCAGGACGCTGTCTCCCTTAAAATTGTCAACACAGCACTCAAAAAAAAAGAAAGAAAAAAAGCACCTTGTTTGTGATAAACTATTTTAAACCTTGTGTTCTTTATTTTTATGGCATTCTATAAGCAGTCAATTGAATTAGCTTAGTTTTGTGACAGAAAAAAACTTTGACGAGATAAAATTCAAATGATTGTTTTTTTTTTTTTACTTAAAGCTGGGTGAACAAGACTAAAATAGCCTTTATTGTTATTTTACAGGCTACAGCAAAATTAGAGTGCCGCTCCCTTCGGTGCAAAATGTAAAAGAATACAAAAAATAATACAGAAATGATCTAAAAACAGTCATATGTACAAATCTATAACAGAGTAGCAGCAGTTATTTGTAGCAGCATTGTGGGTTTTGTGCGGGTCACTGTTGGACTTTAGCAAGCAGCTGGCATCCAAACTTGGTGAATAGAATGGGAGCTCTGTGGGTAAAATGTGAAGGCCATAGAAAATATGGCTAAATGTTCACGTATTCAAGGTAAAACAACAAAGAATGTATGTAGGCAAAGAAACTGAATGCTCTTTTTTGTGTGCCTTGCAACACATTTGAATATCAAATTCATGCAAAAATTAGTTTTTCTGCCAAAAGTCAGGGTTAAGGATGAGACACGAGGTGAGAGAAAGTGTAGAGGCATCACCAAGGGAGAGAGGAAACAGGCTGGTAGTGAAAAGAAAGAAAGATGGGGTGGATGAAGAGACATTATGGATGAAAGGAGGGAGGAAAGACCTGCTTAGGTACAGATTAGAGAAAGCATCCCACATGGGGCAACTTAGTTTAGCATTCAACACGCGTCGCGAGGAAGTGATGAGGGGAAGGGGAAGAAGGAGGGAGGGAAATAGGAAGGGAGGTGGAGAGACGTTGCTAGGTGACGGAGCGTACATACTGAATTTTAACAAAATCACGGGAGAGCAGAGGGTGAGTGAGAGGGACGGAGAGGTAGCAGTCAGCAACATGTAGCCTCGCTGAGTGGAGGGAAGGTCGAAACTGTGCGTGTGGCTCGTGTGCGCCTCTTCTCAGTTCTCTAAAAAGGGGGACAACATGTTTGCGTTTCATCCCGAGGACATTGTCCCGCAATAATCAAATCGATCCGGCTGTATGTCGCAGGAAATGTCCAGCGGATGGATGGATGGATGCATGCATGGATTTTGGTGCACGGAGAGACATTCTGGAGAGCAGAAAGACAAGAAGAAGAGGAGGAAGTGTGTGGGGCTCCTGAGAACAGTGAGTAAATGATTCCTGTCTGATGTTGGACTGTGGGGGTTGTCTCCTTTTTGGGGGGCTCTTTGGTCTTGAAGGTGAAAATGTTGCGCCACGTCTCAGACAACTGTCTCCAGCGTTGCCCTTCACATTCCTGCTGTTGAACGTGAGATGCTGCATGTCTCCGGGGCTGGTGGTGTCGGTGCACGCTCTCCAACCAGCCGGCACGGCCAGGACGCAGCCGGCCGTCCGGCGCGCTACGCTTTGACCCTTCTGTCATTGATGCGCACGCACGCACTTATATGTGTTTGGGCTGTCTTTCAGCCAGACACGCACGCGGGCTTAACTCCTCCATCCCTCCGCGCGCATCAGCAGCTGGTGCACCAGTAAGGAGCAGGATATGTGCGTGAAGATCACTCCCCAGGACACACGGTATTGGGAATTAGTCCTGTAGGAGAACGCACCCCTCTGCCTTCCTCCTTCCCTTCCATCCACTTCATGCACACACTCTTTCAAAGATGAGGGCTAAAACACCACGGGCATGGATGGTGATCATGTCATTGTGGTTGTGCGTGGGGCCGATTCAACAGTTTGCCTCTATGCCTCGCTTCAGCTCGCAGTAAATTGAATTTTCCGGTCATCTACCTTGAACACTCTAATCACCCTTTCATTTCTATACAGCAGCGTGTGTGTGTGTGTGTGTGTGTGTGTGTGTGTGTGTGTGTGTGTGTGTGTGTGTGTGTGTGTGTGTGTGTGTGTAAATACTGCAGTTAAAGCTCATGGCCAGTGTGACATTACTGGTTAATATTTTCATAACCCAGGGAACAGAGAGTCCAAGAAGCAGCTGGCTCACTGTGAGTGGATGCCTTCCTCATTTACATTCAGATCTCACTTTCTTCTTCACACAAAACTGAGATTGTTTAAAAAAACATAACAAATGCATGTTCCCCATCAGTTTGTGTATATTCTAAATGTCTGCTTAACAAGTCGTACCTGTTTGTGTGATATTGTGTCTGAATAGTGTAGAATAACACTCAAGCTTTGGTGTGGTCCTCATGGCACCGTTTGAGGCCACTGACATCTGCGGCAACAACATATTCTTGATATTGTCTGAGGCCAGAACACTGTTTGGCCCAGTGCTGGACCGCGTGTGATGGATAAATATGGCTGCTTCCTAGCGGAGACTGTCAAAGGCTGAAAGGGTTATCCCATCTTTTCTTTCACCTACTCCCTGTTTCCTCTTTTGTGAGGTCATCGACTGCCAAGGTGAGCCTCTGGTCATCCATGCAGCAATACTTCAAAGTTTGATGTGTATAAGACAGCCTTTTGTCATGCCAGGTGCTTTGAAACGAGACAAGATGATAAAAACAGCAACAAGAGATGTTGACAAATTCCACACAAGTTAGATCCTGGCAGGCTCTGGTACAACAGGGATTAAAGAGAAGGGGAAACATCATTAAGGAAGTAGAGATATTTGCCTTTTATTTGAGGCACAGTTGTTATATGATACTATATATAGTGTGTATATATATATATATATATATATATATATATATATATATATATGTATTTTATATTTATATTTTTTTATATATTTATATATATTTTTAAATTTATATATATATATTTTTTTATATTTGTATATATATATATATATATATATATATATATATATATATATATATATATATATATAATGTATTTTATATTTATATATTTGTATATATATATAAATGTATTTTATATTTATATATTTGTATATATATATATATATATATATATATATATATATATATATATATATATTTGCATATATATATATATATATATATATATATATATATATATATTTGCATATATATTATATTTGCATATATATATATATATATATATATATATATATATATATATATATATATATATATATATATATATATATTGCAGCCAGCGAGCTGTTCAATTCACATACATTCAATATTTTTAATAAAATGTGGAAAATGCAATAGATTAATTTAAAACGTTTCATAACGCGAAAAGTGATTTGGTGATATTCTACGTTTGGAGGAAATATAATATTTTGTATCTTTATTTATTGACATATATTTTAAGAGGATAAAACAGCTTGAGATGAGCCATCTAGTTTTTGAACAAGTCCTCGTTTTTTTACAAGCAATAAAAAGAAAGATAGCAGAGTCAGCGTACAAACAATAAATCTAGTACAGTAAAAATAAACAAAACACAAAACTTAAAGAAAAGCCCACAGCGGTGATATATGTAGACATATACTCATAAAAAATGGTAAGTGTTGATGCTGACATCATAAAAAATGTCCAAGCAAATGGAAAAACTGTAGTAACACATGGAATTCTGCAACTACAAATGTTAGAGGGCAGAAGCTTTAGGTGAACCCTAACGGTTGAAAGTGGAATTACAACAGTTGAAAACAACCCTGCTGTGGCTAAACTAACACAAGCCAACTGATTCTAGACAAGCCACAGAGTAAAACTATTCATAATGTAATATAATTAAGTACAAAACCAGCAGCAACAAAGCCAGGTCACCATCAGTCTGTGATTTTGTAATTTCCTTCAGCTTCCTCAAACAAATGTAGGCTGCACCCATTTTCTCTCAGGTTTTAGCTCTTTGGGTTGCCTTCAAATACATTATTCTCTTAGATGTACTCCCAGGCTCTGCCATGATGCCAACTTAAAAATCCAAACTCTTTTTCCTTGTGCTTTTATTGATGGTCGGCTAACTTAAAAAGCTAACTGTAGGCCTTTGAGCTACCGGCACAGTAAGCAGCTATTGCAGTGAAGAAGGTAGTGACCTCCCACTAGGGCTGCTATCCATGCCACAAAAATTAAGTGCAGTTTCTGGTCAGCAGAGGGCTACAGAGTGCTGCCCCATCTGAAGTCGCTAATTTTTTTTTGCCTCAAGAACCACTGAAACCAGTTTGAAAGAAATCACTTAATTGCCTTAAGATACTGGTGCGGCACTAGTTCATAAACTTCAACCATTTGATTTCTTCCAAAATTTTGCAAAACAATGTCATTTTTTTTAATGGTGAAGAATTTGGCAGAAGCTTTCATTCAAGGCGGTTTACACAGAGGCAGGTATAGCGTCTCGCTCATGGACACATTGATCTCTGTTGATGATATTAGCTGTTTGAAGTGTTGACTGTTTAATATAGTTATCTTTGTTTATACATATTTTTTATTTGTGTCTAAAACTGATGTAAACTCATAATTTCGTCAGGTTTTGAGCTGTGAATCAGCCATTTGGCTGATTGCAGCCACTTCAGATAATGTCCGTAATTTCAACCAGTACATTTCAGCAGTCATATACGTAGCTTGTAACATTTAATTTAACTGTGAGATATTTTCAACAAACCAATGAGTGCAGTACAGCTTAAGAAAATTGCATTAAAACCAACAGTGGAATGGATACGTCCTCGTCATTTGCCAGATGGCAACAGGGTGACCAGACTGGGTGGGGTGAGAAGTTTTTTTCAGCCTCTTGTGAACTCACTGCAGACATCTCACTTCACCATTTGCACAGATATTTAATGAAGGTGCTGTTTATTTTCTGGTTAGGTGTAACTTCCAGTGGAGTGTTTCATTAATCCTGGAGTCTTAACATCTCAGGTCAGGGTTACCACGTTTCTGCCTGGAAAGATACTCAAGATTGACATCAAACTGTGTGATCATGCTCACCAAAGAAGAAGGACATAGCAAACAATCACATTAGTCTTCCAATGAAAACTGCATAATTACAACAATACCACATAGCAGGTGAGGCATTATGGATCTACTGTTGGTGAAATCTTGTTGAAATCCTATAGATATGTATGTACTAAACTTAAAGCTGCACTCCAGAGTTTCCCCCTTTCAGGAATTATGTGTAAAATTCATAGTTTTACTCTGTTTGCAATACATAATTTATCAGGCCTAGCCTATGTATTTAGAATTTTAGCAGCATTAAACATCTGTATACATACAGATATCAATCACTGAGCGTTCACATAGAGTTATGCAAGTACCTAGACAGATGAAAAATTTATTATTGACAAGTAAGTCTTCAAGAAAAAAATAGTAAGAATAGAAATAAAAATCGTAAAACAATGCATTTTAGCTCTGTTGGCTGCCAGGTTCAAATTGTCCACTGTCACATTGCTTGCAGCTTTAATCATGGATAAAGAGAGAGGGGCTTAAGGTGCAATATCTTTCTTCTGCCTCTAGATAGTGCTCTCTGCAAGAAAACTATTTCTGCTTTCAATTCTTTTCATTTAGAAATAGATTTATTAGGAAGAAAAAAATACCTTTGGCCCATTGCCACTATGAGACCTTCCCAGTAATTTTACTAAAACCTCACGATGTGAGTGTGTCTCCATTTCACCGGGTCACCCTGAAAGGATCATTTTTCAGGCCATGTCAGAGACCAGCTAAGTATCTGCTTGGTATGTATTCTGAGATAGTCTGCTAGAGTGGCTAGGCGGGACTTGTGGTTAACTCATACTGATTGGTTGTAACTCATTTGGGACAATCGGCATGCATTTGGGAACTTGGAAGAGTTGCTGGTGAATCCAAATGGAAAGAAAAGAAAAGAAGCCGCATTCACGCTGCTAGCTGTTTCTAAACTCTCCCTAAATCCTCTCCCTGTCCCACAAACGAATGCAACTGTGGTGTATTTTGAAAGACTGAAACATCTTAAATATTATTAACGTCCGAGGACACATTTTGGCGATGATCAGCGACATCACTCACAACTGAAATGATTGCGATGTGCTGACATCTAGCAAAGTCTTGAAAGGCATGATTTTATACAGCGACACAAAGGCTGCAAGGACTGAGCTAGCAGATTTTTCCAGTAATCTTCTCTTGAGAAATTTCCCCGAACACCTATAGTAGAAATGAATGAAGTGTGGCATTTTCTTTTAGCTAGGTAATGGTATATTGTATCTGTTGTTTCCTGGTCCCATTTAAAAACATCACCTTTGCACCCCAACAATACTAAAAGAGTCCCTCTTCTCAGGCTGCTCCTTGTCACCGATTATAATCTGAAATTTTTCTGGACAGAATTTGTGGGTGCAGTCCTGTTGCTCAGATTGCTTAACGACTCTTTGCAGATGACATTGTTCTGTTGGCTTAGCTAGGTGGACGGATGGAAGACGAGCGTTTCTCTTATTCAAAGTGAATCCAAATGCATTATCTCCTCAAGTCTAAAAAACACTCTTGAAATTGGTCCTTTCCTGACATTTGTAAATCGTGCCATCATTTGGACAGTTGTGAAGGCCCAGTGTTAATCATCGCTCTTCAGTCATTTCTACACTTGGTCACACACATTCACTAACTGATCTGAGGCAACATGGAGTTTAGTGGTGCTCATTGCTTTGCCTGTGGACACTTTGGCACATGGAGGTAACAGATGACTGCTTTTCCACCTGAACCACAGCTGCCCTCAAAGAGCTGCCGCTCAGCTTGTCTCACACAGGGTGAGGTGGACTTTCTGAAACAGTTCATCTCATTTTAAAGAGATGCAAGAGATGCAATGGTGCAAGCAAGTTTCAAGAATAGCGAGATCATTGTAATTAATTCCAAATTGTGAAGTCTTTTTCCACACTTTGGCTCTACCAAAGCATAAAATACAAAAGGTCAACCGTTAGCTGAAACTTGGAGTTTTCTTTCGGTAAGAGAACTAAAGTACCAGTAACTTGCACGTTTTTAAACTTGCAGTAAAGCAGAAAACATGTTTTGCAGAACAATCACACACCGCTAACGCTGAGAAAGATTCAAAGCTGGGTGTACTTATGCAAAACGCTAGCATGCCCAGAGGTGTACATAAAAAAAAGGGTTCTTGTTGTGAAAGGCAGGAATGTTATTGTGAAATTCTAATGAATTTTTCATTTTTCTCAGCACACTTTTGGTAAATGCTATTTTTTCCAATCATATGAGGACATTTCTTTGCAAACTGCCAGTGTATGTGTAACACATCACCTGCATATGTTTACAGAGTCCCAATGTGATGGATTCCAACAGCTTCTAGAGAGAATACATCTGTCTGTGCTTCATTTTATTGTTTACAGTATTTTGTTCATTTTCTCAGCTTCTTACAGCTAAAATCACTCCATCAGGACACAGAAGCAGTGATCAACAATGACCCAATGCTGTCACGTTCTGATTAGGAGGAGTAGGACCCAATATGCAGAGCACCAGACGATATGAGGCAGGAGTTGATATAAAGTAAAAAATCCTTTTATTGTAGGATGAACAAAAATAAATCCAGAGGCATGGAGCCCAAAATCCAGAAATCCAAAAGCAGGAGAACAAAGCTCAATTAGAGCACAAACTGGGGACTAGACAGGAAGCTCACACAGAGCACCAAAAAACAACACTGACAAACAACAATGGACCGACCAGAACACTGAGGCAAGGAGGGCTTATATAGACAGGAAGGAGCAATTAGGGAAACAGGAAGCAGGTGTGTGGAGTGAGGCTGGAGGGAAGGCAGGTGACAACAATTGTCTGGATGGGGAAGAGAACCAGAGGAGGGCAGATAAACCTAACACATATAAAACACAAAACTAAACCTAAAGACTAAGGGAAGGACTCACACAAACACATACACATACTGACACACACAGACTATGAAATGGGGAACAAGAGGCTGGGGCTACAACTTAAGACACACAACAGAGATGCAGACAAAGGACACATGAGGGCGCTAAGAGAACACAAAAGGAGAACCTGGAGTGGGAACTGGAGGAGCTGGGGAACAAAGGGACACAGAACATGATAAATACATGCAGGATTTACAAAATGTATTTAAAAGAGAAAAGTGAACTGTACCTGCACCTTTGAGTTGATACTTTCTTTTAGTTGTTTATAATGAAAAGAGTTCACATGTGTTTTACTGATCAGGGTTATTTAATAGCTCAGTAGAAGTTATGATGGCAGGGTCATTTTAAGAACACATAGATAAAAAAAAGTTAGAAAATATGACCAAGATTCTCTAATCTGTTAGTTTCCTTCAGCGTGCATGGGGTTAACAATGTGAAAAGTGTGCAAAATGTGTTTTATAAGAAACCGAACAGGCTTCCACAACATTTTGTTAAAGACACTCGCTTTTCCAATACATTTCTAGTGGTTTCTAGTTGAAATTAATGTCTTCTGGGTGGATCTCTTGGGGAGAGGAGCTCAGGCACTCCTGTTTCAGGAACTAAAAGCTAGTCACAGCAGAGTTGAGCTTCAGACGGCAGCACTTGGAGTCTTAGTTCCTAATTTTCCAACATCTCACCCCTGATTGGCTAACAGCAACACAGCTCTACCACAGACCCCCTTTGTTCTGCAACATTGATTTCTTATCTCCACAACTTACACAAGCCTGAAGGAGTAGTGTTTTGTAGTTACTAATGCTAATGTTAACTTCTACTAGCCTTGGCGTGCTCTGCTCTCTCCTGGACATTAAACCAACAACAGCCTTTCTGGTCATGAGCCAAGAGGGGTGAGTCCATAAATGCTAATTTGACATTATGATGTGCAAATGTCAGGCTTTTCTAATCAGAGAGCGTCCCTGTCTATTGTCTTTTGGTGGCTAATGCAGGAAATAGGGGTGTATAGTAATATAGCCTGCATGTTAAACTCAGACTGACTGACCATATTTAAAAAATAACACATAAAAAACGTTTTTTTCAGTGAAGCTGTCTTTTAACCAGTCAGACATGGATGTTGGAAATATTGCTGTTTCCCACCTGCAGGACAGTGGAAGAGAAAAGCAAAGGACAAGAAAATGAAGAAAAAATTGAAAAAAATCGAGGAACGGAAGCAATAAATGAAACACATTATTGGGAAATGAGGGGACAACAGGAATCTGCGTCCCTGATTGTTGTGCAGAAGCGGCGTTTTGTAACTCGCCACCTGGTCTACCGTGCCTCTGTGTTTGAATACAGTAGTAGAAGTTGTCATGTGTCACCATTTCCCACAATCCATCACTGCTTAGTGGCAATGAGGCAGAGAAAAAAGGCAGAGAGAGAGAGTGACTGAAAGCTGCAGATCCATCTTACTCTCCCATCTTCTGTTTCTTTGTCTTCGTCCCTTCACCAGTCTCACAAGTTCAGTTGTGATACTAAGAGGACTGAATACTTCCTTTCTTCCCGATAATCACTAAGTGGTGTGTGTGTGTGTGTGTGTGCGTGCGCGCGCAAGCGTGCATCGGAAATGTCCCGTTCCACTGAGGCGACTACGGCAGCCCATGTTAGGTCTTTCTTTTATATTTCACAGTTTAATTTATTCCTATTTTTCCTTGTTTTGGTTCTCTTGTTAAATTACAGTTTCTTAAATTGTTTGTTTCCTCTCTTCATTAATCCGTTTTTAATCCTCATTCCCCTAAATCCCAGTCTTTTCCTCTCACTCATTTGTCCTCTCCCATGCTATTGACTAAGGTTCTTTAGGAAAGCATGTATAAAAACCACAACATATTGATTAGAACGTAAACATCCTGCATATGACTTAGTAGGCTTTTAATCAGGCTAACTGATCAATTCTCTTGTCTCTGATCTCAAATTTAAAATGTAAACGATTCTGAAGACAAGTATGATTAGCTGGTAACAAGTTAGGAGCATTGGGGGCAGCAGTAGCTCAACAGGTTGAGCGGGTTGTCCAGTAATCGGAAGGTTGCAGGTTCAATCCCGGCTCCTGACAGAGAATGCTGCTGTTGTGTCCTTGGGCAAGACACTTAACCCACCTTGCCTGGTGGTCAGAGGGACCGGTGGCGCCCGTGGTCGGCAGCCTCGCCTCTGTCAGCACGCCCCAGGGTAGCTGTGGCTACATCGTAGCTCATCACCATCAGTGTGTGAATGTGTGTGTGAATGGATGAATGATACACTGTAGTGTAAAGCGCTTTGGAGTTCTTACTCTGAGAGGCGCTATACAAGTGCGGGTCATTTATCATTGTCTGTTAGCCCAGAATTCCAAATACCTCTGCGAAGCCATTAATGTAGAATACTATTATCAAAAGAGAGATTAGGCGAAAACCCTAAAAGGATTTTGTGCATCTTTATTAAAACAGGTATAAACACATGGCAATATTTTGTTCCTGCATCAAGTCAAATCCAAAAAATTAAAAAATAATTTACATCATAAATTTTCACAGTTTCCAGCTTGCACATAGGCCCAGGATACCTTTTGAGGACAGTCCTTGTGTAAAGGCTACTTGGTCACTGTTAGCTCCTTTTTCACTGACCTTTAGTCTTTTGGTCAATTTCTTCTACTCTTTTAAGCTTTTTCAGTTTATGCATGTTTATGCATAATAATACTCTTGTTCTTGCTTATAACATCCCTTGTTCCCTCTTTTTGCTCCATTCTGTTTCACTACTCTTCTCTCCTCTTTTTTTCATTTATTACTTTTTCCTTCACGACTTCCATCTCTCAGTACCATCAGCAGATTTGTTTTAGTTGTTTTTTTTTCCACTCACGACTTTATCGGCGTGCTCCATCAGCATCTGTGAATAGATGCCTGGGAACAAGATGAATGGACCTGCATTTATTCTTAGGTGTATTTCATCAAGCTTTGACACGACTCCCCCGTGTCCCTAATGTCCCACCCCTCCGTGCATATCCGCACCCAAACATACTCACACACTCCCTTTCAGTATATCTGACTCGGAGCTCATGCCAACGTCGGCACCGCGGGTAGGAAACTTAAGTGGACCGTAAGCCCGAAGTGTCAGAACAAGACAGATAGAAGCTGGGTGAAGAGATGAAGAACTGAAGGAGGAAATGGAAGCAGAGAGGATGCTGTTATGGACTATTTAGACTGACAAAGTGGTCTGTTAAAGTCTTCAAAAACAGGTTCACTGAGAAAACTTTTATTTATTTATTTATTTTACCTATTCATAAGGAGTTTAACACACCGGTGTAGAAGGCTATTTTCATGTTCGGCCTATCTCCTGCATCAGCTTATGATAGAAAATAGATGCTCGTTTCAAAAAGCCTGACATATCTATGTCACACTATCACTTAATACTCATAATACTTAACGTTCTTTCCGGTTTTAAACTAATATCTTCTTATGTGTTGGCTAATTACCATAAATCCTCTAATGCAGGCCCGGGCCTGTATTTGACTCAAGCTCATCAAGCTCCAGGCCTTTATTGGAAGGGGGGCCAGTATTAGAGGCAGGCCTCTATTTCTATTTGAGCAAAATGAACTAATGGTTCGCTGGAGTTTTTGACAATTAATATTGCGCCCACATTTTCAAAGTTAAACACATTTCTTTTAACAACGGTAGTTTCTGCTTCAGCCATCTCCCCCCTCCCCCTGCGCAGCGGCTGCAAACTCACTGATGCGCCTGCAGCCTCTCGGAGTTCCTGCTGCTCTACACATTAAAATAATTATTTCATTTTCTGTTCCTCACTTCTGATTACCTTCAATGGTGTCTGTTTGTTGCAACCAGCAGGTACAAAAACTAACTTGTTTTTATTTGACTATTTTTCTGTCCTGTCTGTTTATTATCTTCCTGCATCTCCTCTCAATCCTAAAGAAAAACTGCTACCTGGGTTCATATATATTCACCTCATGACTTACCTTTGAACTGCAATTCTAAAAGATCTACTGACTGCAAAAACAGCAGAGTGCTCGCTGCTTGGCGGCCGCATGAGTGATCGGTGCGTCACCGGAGGACAAGGTGATGCGCCCTGCTCCACAGCAGCGAAACGCATCAGGCGCAAATAAAAGACAGAAAACATAAAAGGAAATGAGCCGACATGAACGATCGCGTGTCAGTACCGACGCTCTGGCACAGCGCGTTGCCTCCCGACGCGCAGGAGCTTGTCACCTGCTGACAGCAGGCTGCTGTCTTTTCCGAGGACTGCATCTTGCCGGTCATTATCACGTGACAGCGACTAGTCGATGACAGGCATAAAAAGTCACTATAGAGCGGTGAAGTCGGCTAGTGACTAGTTCATACAACCCCTGCTACTGCTCCCCAGAGTGTTCTGCAGCATAATCAGCACGTTCTCTTTGAACTTGATATCAAATTTTCGCCTCCTCTTCGTCTCCGCACGGTTAAAGTTACCCTCGCGGTCTATCACTGGCAAATCAAAAGTAAGACGATGACACAACCGCCCCCCATACTTGCTTGTTACCACATTCTACCCGGCCACAATAAGAGACCGGCCATTATTCACCTCCGCCGACTCCGGCCAAAATATGATACCCGGCAGTTCATTGAATACAGGCCTGTATTAGAGGATTTACGGTATGTGTTTTGGTCAAATCTGGAAAATAATATCATCAATATGTGAGGTTTGCTTGATCTTTGAGTATTAATATTGGCGTAGGAGTTGAAGTTTCAGCTACTGCTGGCTAAATATTCATACATTTGACAAAATATAACAGTTTTTAGTTGAGCGTGCTTAATTAGTTGAGGTAGCAATCTTGAGATGGTTTGCCTCCAAGACTTAGAGCACTAGTTCATTTTGTGTTTGTTATTGGGAATTAATATTAGCGATTATACCTGTTTTATGCTTTTAATAATCAGTTGGTTGTGGAAGCAATCTGAAAATGGTTTAATTAGAAAAATCACTGCAATAGTTCATGAAACGGGGTTTTAAGACAGAAATCAACAACCAGATAAAACCGGTTTAAGTCCGGTTCACATTGCACATTTTTTGGCCCTCGTAGATAAATCTTTGTTGTGAACAAGATCATGATAAAAATGTTGAATGTGAGCGTGATTTGCTGGTCTGTGGCAGTCCGGCGTGGCCCTCTCTCATGAACCAATTCCAGCATTCAACAGTCTTCAAGCAGTGTCAGAAAATCTATCACTGTCTTCTGCAATCAACCAACGCGTTTTCCTTTCATCGTTGCCATCTTGGGTAGCTGTTGGCTTTTATGGGCCATTCCCATCTGTACCGGGTCGGCCCGGGCCGGGTAGCGTAGGTTGTTTACATATCTGGGTGGCTTGGTATTTTTCCGGGCCAACCAAGGCTCATTCTCAGCCCTCTTCTGGAGGGGGTCTGCTTCAGGCCGACCAGGGCCAACACACCCACTGCTGACAGCAAACTCACACCTTCCATTACAGCAAGCCTCTGATTGGTGGGTAGAGAGCCCACATGGGCTTAAGACAAGGATGTGTGGAATCAACCGGGCCAGGCTGGGGCTGACCCGGTACAGATGGGAATGGCCCATAAGTGACATGCTTTTTGGCAGTGTATTCACATAACATCAGCGTGTTCTACTAGCCTAGACATCTAGACAGACAGTAGCCAAAGCAAAATGATTTTCTCTGCATGTTGATGTAGCCATACAGCCTTGTCCCTTACCAATCACAGCGCTGTACTGGTTTATGGGGAGAGATGGTGTGATTGAGCGGAAGAACCAAGATGGCGGCGGCCCCAAAGAGGTGTGTAGTGTGCCACTTCTCTCAAGGTCGCTCAGTGGGAACTGAAACAGCCCTCTGCGATGGCTGGAAAACGCACAGCGTGATCTTGCTCTACAGAGAGTAAAGTTTGGGTATAGAACGCCAGTAGAGGAAGAGGCAACACGTGAGAGAGGAAAATCAAACTGTTCTGGACTTGATGAGGGAGAGAGAGTGTGAAGAGGAAGATAATTAATGCATGAGGATGGTGACAGAAAAGGTAGATGCTGGGGCACCGTGTGACGAGATCGACATGAGCCAGTGGCTGACACCTGTTTGGGACAAGATGCTGCAGTGTCAAAGTTAATCGAAACATTTCAGAATTAACATCTGGCGGAGTGTTACAACGTGTGTGTTTCCCGCAGGGGCAAGAACGAATGAACCAAAACAAATTATCAAAGCAGAAAACAAGCATCCACACATTTAAAATGATGGATTAACCAAATAATGACATAAATTCACAAGTTGCAAGTTGATTAAATCAGAATCAAATTAAGTTTGCCTTTTCATTTGACCTTGTTTTGACAACGAAACTGGGAGAAAAATGAAACTTGTTATCATTCTTCTCAATGACACCCCCCCACAGAGCCATGAGATTCTCATCTGTGCCATCATCGGTACCTCCCTTTGATAAATGGGCTGGCCTTTACTGAGATGTGCACTGCACCAAGAGTCTGTGGCTCCACTGAATCCTCGCCTGCACAGGAGAAGCAAAGTACACAAATAGTCACTTCCTCCGTTTGCTGTCTTTGTACTGAGCTTTGTCGTGTTGCATTTCTGCCACAAAAAGATCAACAATAAGCAACAATCTTCAACCACTTCAGTTATTATAATCACTTATGAGTGCTTCAGTAACACACTCAGACTTCCTGCTTCTCGGTTTGTTTATCTCATTGTGATCTAAACTCAGTGAGGCTGGAGCAGGAAGGTGATAGCAATAAGCACCCCACCAACCTGGTTTATCCTCGTTCCTTTAAGAAAGTGCAATGCAGCTGCAGATTTATCTAAAGATTTTCTGCTGGATGAATGTAAACTTCAGTTCTCAGGTCTGAGTCATCACACGTAAACCCAAGTGCATGGTCTTCCACTGGCTGGGACTGCTGCAGACTAGTTAGATGAACAAAATTGTGAGATTTGTTGCCAATTTGTGTGAAATCCTTAAAGCGCATTTGCTGGATATTTTACAATTTTGCCAGAGTTTACTGACAAAAACATCTATTATAATTAAAATTCCAACTAGTAGAGTAATTCTGCTACATTCTGATGGAGGTGGTCGGAGGGACCAGGGGCTCCAGCGTTCGGCTTCCTCGCTTCCATCAGCGGCCCAGGGCAGCCATGGCTACACTGTAGCTCCTCTCCAGTGTGTGAAAGTGTGTGTACCTGGGGGAATGCCTGGATGTGTTGTAAAGTGTCTTGGGGGGATGTAGATCCCTAGAATGGGCTATTTAAATAAAGGCCATTTACTATTCCTTTGTGCAATTATTTCCTCATTTTGTCTTGCCTTCCAAGTGCAATTATCATCCGCTAAGGCTGGACGATAATTCAGTAGTTCAATATATCCATCGATAGACGTGTGGTGCGTTAGAAAAAAAAATGGGTCGATAAAATTTCGATTTAAAAAGTTTCCTTTTTTCATTATAACCTTTTTTTATTATAACCTATCAGATAGCAGCATTCTAGACTCACTGCTACTCCTAACCAATCAAAACCACAGACTCTGGCGCTATTTCACTAGGCCCTGCCCTCGCAACCCAAAACAGAACATGAGGCAGCAAGATGTCGTAGCGAGAAGAGGCGGAGAATAAAATAAAAATACCAAAAATAAATTGGCCAGGGCTGCACGTAAAATATATTTTCTTCAATTTAAAACATGTTTTTCAATAATTTGCGATATTGAAAAATATAAGCATATTTTATTGATATACTGTTTGTCTATATCGTCCAGCCCTATCATGCACTTCTAACCAAGGCCCAATGAGCCGACCTGGAGTTCACTTTTGAAGACCTCCAGTGTTGTCTGGAAAACACACACTACAGCTCGTACACTATGTTGTTCTTTTACCATTACTTCAGGTTTAGGTCACTAAAATGAGATGTCCTCTATCAGTCAAAAATGTCACAGCATCCAAGATTTCTTACCTTTTCAATAATTCCATGAACTGTTTAACTTTAACATCCATCAGACAGAACACTTGTAGTTCATTCATAAACCCCTAAATGCTCCAGGTCATGCCACACACTTTTACTCATCTATTGGATGTTGTTGTGCAAGAGTAAATTGGCAAACTATCCACTGACCTCTGACTGGAAACCATTCCACAGTGCAGATTATACTTTCAAGGAGTTTGAGTCTCATTGTTGCCATTAATCGAGAATCTGCTACTTCTCAAAGACTTGTTCAAAAACAGTCTGGTGAATTATACTTATGTATAAATGTCTTTCCACTTTTGTCCACAGATGTTTGTCAGATCTAACACAAATTACTTCTTGGTGTTAGTAAGGTATTACGACAAACTGAGTATCATCAGTGGTGTTGATGGATTTGTCCACAGCACTTGGCAGTTTTTATTCCATCACTCATATGCTTAGTTAGATCAGTAGTCGGTTTTATGTATGTCTGTCTGGCTGTTGTGGAGTCTAAGAGGGGGATTTACTTATTTGTTGTTGTCATTTCCTGTTTGTTTTCCATCAAACGTGGTTTTCATCACATCAGTGAAACATTCTTTTATGATTTCTGCAACAGAGTTTGCTTCTTGTGCTTCCACAAAATCTTCTCTGAGAGAGAATACTTGATGTAACAGGAATCCTGCTTGCAGTTTGATAACGCAGCTCCATTGCATTTATTTTTGTTGTTCACACTTCAAACTGTCTCTTCAAAACATCTGCGCTTGGTCCCATGATGCCGTTTCAAATAAAAATGTTAATCATGGCAAAACTGTCCAACAGTTAAAGTGCGTTGGTCTGATGCTTGGAGGGAAAATGGATGAATCCAAATGCTTCTGCAGGGGTGGACCGTTAAAGCGCCCGAGCACCAATGGCGCTAAATTTTCTCGTCGGGCGGTAAATACTTGACGACTTACCGCCCGGATGGCGCCCAAGCTTTATTTGTCATTTACACACCGGCTTTTACCTACATCATGGCCCCGCCCTGTAGGAAGCCGCCATTTTCGTTTTGCACGCGTGAACCTGCACGCCTCTAGCCACGTACTGCACTTGTATGATTCGTGCACGTACTGCACGATTCTAGTTATTGTCACGTGAACTATAAGTTCACTATTAAAGACGAAATGGAACCACGCTAGAAACACACAAGCACGCAGGAAGATCGCGCCACCACAGGGATGGGATTTCTTGATGAAATCTCCGGCAAAACGCTTTAAAACTGGTGAGGAGAAGCGAGACAGTTCGAAACGGTAGGAAGCAGAGAAGCGTGTGCGTAGGTGGAATGATTCTTGGCGGTTTAAAGAAGACGGGAGGCGTAGAGAATGGCCGTGTTCGAGTTGAGCAGCGCCTCGCCTGGAACACAGACGAGAGCAGACGGAAGCAGCAGGGGGAGTGGCTGAAAGCCGGCGTTTAACGCCGGGGACACACCGGCCGCGGAAGTGTCAAGAAGCGAATCGCTCCCGAAATTCGGCCGCTGCTCAGTTCAGATCAGACGCGCCCCAGTCGAGGCGCGCCTCGGCTCAGCTTTAGTTTTTCTTTTAACTACTTGGTGTCCTCCATTTCCCCTCTGCCTTTTCTCAGCTCTGTTCCTCTACGTGCACGTGTGTGTGTGTGTGTGTGTGTGTGTGTGTGTGTGTGAACCTATGGTATGAGTTGTTTCTGCCAGTTGAATCTCTTGGAACCCGCTCCAATTCTGCAGCTGTATCCTAGCAGTTTCTTCAGAAATGGGTACGTAAATAATCATGTTTTTCGGGGGTCGTACAGCTCCTTGTGTTTCTCAACCTCCATAATTAATTTAAAGTCATCCATCTTAACTGCTTGCCTCAGACTTTCTGCCTCTCTGTCCTGTTTGCTCTGGTGAAAAGACACCCAAAACCACACCCCCTTCACGTGGTCACACAAGCACACAAGTTCGATGTGTGTGTGTGTGTGTGTGTGTGTGGTTTTTCTGCAGTGTCTGATTACGAAAACATTTGACTACTGCGGAATTTTATTTTGAAATGCTTTATTTTGTTAAATTTCCCGGCCTTCCTCTTATGTCTAGGTTTGACTTCCTGCCAGAATTGACGCGATTCACCCGCGGCTCGCGAAAAAAAAGAGCAGAAGCCGAAATTATTGCTGCACGGTGCGGGCTGGAGCGCCGGCCCAAGGCGATTCGCGACGCTTCAGCGGCCCATGTGGTCTATAGAATAGCTTAACAAGGGCGCCGAATGAAGGTGGTCCCATTTTTGCGGCGCTTCCGCGGCCGGTGTGTCCCTGGCGTTTAAGTCGGACAGATTTCCCTACATGTGTAGCTCGGGGGTGACGATGGCTGAAGATATCGCATTAGCATTCACACTTGTTCAATTTTCTATTTTAATTCTGGTGCCTGTTAGCAGCTGAAACACATCCTCACGTGCTTGTGGATATCCTATATTGTATATGAAGACATGACTGTAATAATAAGTAAAGCTTATCAGCTGTAGCTTCAGTGTGTTCATAGGAAACGTGACAAAAGAACACAAAACACATTTCTCCTTATGGCCTATATAGTTGTCATCATCAACGTAACATGATTTACAGAATACATGTGAATTCATGTGACCAACTAACATTTCATGTTCTACCACCGGATGTTTGGATCAGAATGTGAACCAATCAGATCTTAGATCAGGTGAGAGCCAGGCGTTTCCCGTCATCCCCTAGGGTTTGCAGCCGAGGGAGAGCAACTGCAGCGCCTTGCTCCAAAATCTGCGGCCGCCTTGATCTCACGAGGTTATCGTTGCCTACGTATGCATGACATTAGAGAAAGTGGGCGTCAAGTCGGACACAAATCTAACCGTCATGCGCTGCTCGCCGATCACCGCTGGTCTAATCTGCGCAGAACTGGCTCATCTCGAACACGGCCAATGGCTCGAGTACAGCAAAGCGGAGTTGGTGATGTACTGCGTTGTATGCCGTAAGTATGTGACGACAAAATTGTGTTTTGTTGAGGGAACAAACAAATTCAAACTTGAATACGTTATTATGTTTGTGAATGTGTACAAAATAAAGGTTTATTACATTTAAAACGGTTCAGTGGTTATTTTGACTCGTTTTGGCAGCTGACCTGCGGGGCCGGTAGATTCTTGGCGGGGCCGGTAAATTTTCAGAGTTACCGGCCCGGCCGGCCGGCTGGTTTTGAAGTTAATGTCCACCCCTGTTCTGTTCATTCATCTATGAATTGTTGATTTTTTGTTAAGGGTGGCTGACATACCAGCGTCTTCCCATTTTTATGCATGCACTGCTCATACAATACTGTGCTGCCTTGGTATGGAAATGATACAGTGAAATAATCCCATCTTGGCCTGTAGACCCCCTATTGTGGACAATTGTTTTGGAGTGATTCACGTATACAACACTGAATGTAGCTGGATAGAAAGATGAAAATAATATTTTACTCTGATGTAAAATGTCAGGAATCTGCCAAAATGTTGAGGTAAGAATATTGAAGTTAAAATGAGATGTGTTGGGTGAGAACCAGACGGGGAAGTTCTAACCTCGGGTAGAAACGCAAAGGCATTTTATTCTAGTGACTCCTGACCATTTACAGATAGAAAAGGTAAAGCAAGACGTCCCAGTGGGATGAGTAAAGGATGGAAGTGATGTACATAGTCCCGTGAATTTATCTTGGAATAAGAGATGCTTGGAAGCAGATCTGAGATAAGAGGAGCTTGTGACATGGACCAGGGGAATCGATGACTGGGCATTGGCCTGGTGGGTCAATAGTCCTTGTATGTGTGGTTACGGTGTCGTCTATCTCCAATATGTATTTATTACAATTCTTATATATTTTTTAAGCCACTGGTCATGTATCGCAACAAATTTCAGACATCAAATATTTAGTTTGTAGTTAAATATTGAGTCTATACAGTCAAGCACATCTACTTCCAGTCTATGGTTCCTCTTCTAATAGAAAAATGAATGGAGGTCTATGGTTGGACAAAAGTTGTTAGGCTCCCTATACAGGCCTAAAAATATTTACCATTATTATGTACTGTATTTTTAATTCAAGACAGCAATACCTACATCTATACTTAGCAAAATAATCTAACTTTAGTCAAAACAGTGACTTTGTGCATGTGTGACTCACACTAGTCAACTGCGCAGGCTTCATTGTGGGCTCTGTGCCAATCTGTCCTTTAAGCACAGATGTGGTTTGACTTGGTTTTTTCACACACAATAAGGAAAAAGTCCATAGGTGTTAGGAGTACGAGTGTGTTCTTGGTGTGCAGGGCTGAGCTTACCGCAATCTTTTGGCCGCTCTTTCCGTCGGTGTTAATGTGTCTCACTAATCCCTCTCTTCTGATTATCCAAGCAGGTACATCAGATATGTAGAGAAAAGATGTCAGGGATCACAGAAAAACAGCCGCAGCACGGAAAGCACAGCAGCTCGTGGAACAAGGGAAGAAGCTTGGAAAGATTTTAAGAAAGAGAAGGATAAAAAAAGGACATTCAGGGGAACATTGTGGAATTGAAGTGATCTTACCAGGGGGCTCACCGGGCTGGCTTGTCGCCGCAAATCTACATCAGTGGATTAATGTGGCTTGTGCAGACTGAGAATGGAGGGGGGTAAGGGATTTGTTCTGTGCACCTGTAACCCCCATCTGACATAGCTCTCTTGAACGAGGGCATCACAAAAAACAACATGTGAGCAGTGAGAAAGATGAGGGGAAAAGGAAGAGGTGAGGTAAACTGAGGTGCAGGGGCATGGTGCACCTGTAGAATTGCGTCACCTGAGGATTTTTTTGTTGTTTGCTTCCTTTACCTGTTTTTAGCTCATCACTTTCTCTGCTTTTCTTGCCTCGTGCATGCCTTCTCCTCACTTGCCTTCCTTTATCTTCCTTTAACCACCCTGTCTGCTCCCAGCTCACCCTACGCTCAGCTGTCTTTCCCCGGAGCCACTGTACGTTTTTGACTTTGTTGGCTATTAGCCTCCAGCTAGTATGAAAGCCCTGTCCTACTAAAATCTGAGTGGAATATTGTTAGAGGAGTATATGAGAATGACACACTGGTAAAAGAAAAGGCCCGATTTACCCATTGTCAGAAGCTTAGAGGTCAAGTTTGACTGTCATTGCTAAAAAATTCACGTAGACAATCAAACAATCCACAAAAGTCAAGACTTCTCTGACGTCTGAGAAAATGCACAGCTTTGGGCCTGTTCCATTGGCTAAATTCTGGTAGGTGTGAATGAAAAGTTCTGTTTTTTGTGTGTTTCAGTACAGAATTTAAGTTTATTGTTGTAAGACAGTTTTGTATTTTTCAGTATGGAATGTTCAGTTCAGTACCATACCAGATTCCCAGAAAAGCGGTTTTGTCTAAATTCAGGGCCTGCATCTTTCAAAGATCCAGACTCTGTGGTGGACATAGGCTGGTGTGGTCTTGGTCTTTAAGCTTGAAGCCTGCTTTCTATCAGACGTGAAATTGCCGCGTAACATAATTCGCAGTAATTAGCCACTGTTATAGTGGACAGTGTATTTTCCACCAGCAGCAACGTGTAAAGTTTTGGAGTTGTCCCAGAAGTGAAGGATGCTATCATGATGTTTCAAGTCCTTTTTTTATGTGCTGCGCTTCCAAAACACATCAAACTCCACAGTTCACATTGGACCAGACAGGAAGTCAAACATAAAACTGTGTAAATCATCTGGAAACTTTCAAAATAAAAGTCACATGCAGATAAACGCATATAATTTCCTATGAAACTCCCGTAGCGGATGTAAACAGGATAAAAAATAAACCACAGACCTTTTTGGATACAAGTAGCAGTCTTTTTCCTTGTTTGTCATTGTGTGTGGACTTGTGAAATCATGCGTGGTGATGCAATTGTCCCGTGATTTTGTCACCTCACAGGATCTTCGTAGAAGGCTTGTGCTCCCACTTGGAGGGGAGCTTGCGGATAAACTGCAGGTATTACATTTAGGGTTGTCACGGTAACCGGTGTAGCGGTAAACCCCCGGTAAAAAAGTTGACAATAATAATAACCGTCTTGTTTAAAAAAAAATTATCTCGGTGGATTACCGTGGCAGCGGTGTAGGCGCGGTGACCCTTACCAGCCACCGTATCATCTGCTGAAGTTGCCGGCGGCCAACACATTCTCACTCCCAGCGCGTCTAAAACAAACGCTTGGTCAGCCACCCTCCACGTCAGACCCCTGACGCCAAAAGTGCCCTTTTTCGTTACTTATGTGCGAAAAGGGGTTTTTCCCTTATTTGACTGCAGATCCCAATGCAGCGTAAAACTGACGCGATGGGATGTCCGCAGCCAGGGCACCAAACAAGCCCATTGTGCCTCACCTTAACCTTATCCTCTTATTTAACCTTCCCCTCACCCCTATCCTAACCTTAACCATCTTGCTAGCGAACACGTTAGTGATGTGTCGGTCGCTCTAAAAGCCGGCTCTATGAAGTAAACGGTGGGAGCCGCCTCGTGATTGGTCGAGTTTGGACCGAGCCAACGCGAGGGGGAGGTTTCAACTACCAAGGTGGAGGTTAAAAGTAGAGGGTATTTGTTACCTCCCCCTCGCCAGATGGTATGTTCTAACGTTCCCCTTGGGCGGCAAATACGAAAAATCACAGTCAGACTCTTACTGTCAGAGTCAGAATGCAGGGGAAAGTGTCATGACCCTGGGAAGGTGTTTAACCCATGACATGAAGAATCATCACATGACAAAGGAAGAAAGTTCAAACAATTATTTATTTAACCTAACTAAAAGTGTCCTGGAGATATCCAAGTACAACTGTTGGGGTTATTAGGTAGCGAACAATTAGTAAGCTCCTACTTACTTTTGGATTCTTCAATAAATGCTGTAAATATGGGAATATTTACTGATTTATTAATTAATTAAGATATTCTTAGATATCTCCGGGGCACCACCCATTCTAATTAGAAAGGGAAATGAATCCAAAATGATTATCAGTCTATCTGAAATGTTCGTGGAATCCTAGGAGCAGAGATTTCTAGTCAACACAAGAAGTTGCTTGAGACAAAAATCTGAATTTTATAACATTTAATTAAACAATTTGTCAAATGAATAAACAATTAAATAAATGAATAATAACCATGTGATATAATTGAAGATGGATGTGTTTGTGTGTGATGGAGGATGTATGAATGGGGTCCTTTGTTCTCACAAAGGAGTGGTGTGTGTGCGTGTGTATGGATTCAAAATGGAGTCTTGAATACAAGATGGCTGACCCCTTTGTCTGGCTAAAGTGTGGGTGGCAACTTGCACTTTAACTTCCAAAGCACTTATAATCAGAAGTAACTTAACCTTAAAATCACTCAAAACACTTCAAAATGGTCATGAAACAACACAAAAGGTTAATCCTGAATTAATATCTGATAAGTTTGTCAGCTTGGCCACAGCTAACAGACACAACCCAGATATTTAAACAATCAAACAAACGAACCAGCTTACTTCTCTTTAAAGATGCTTCTGTGGCGTATTTAGTGCGAAAGAGGAAAACACGAAGCTACTTTTAAGCAATAGCGCGGTTTTATTGCTTGTTCTGGACTATAGAGGAAACGGGAGAAGGAAGAAATAGAGAGAAGATAAGGTTTCTGATCACCAGAACAGCGAGGCGTCCCCCACTGTTTGATTTGACGGTTCTCCGTGGTTCGGCGTCGTCCGTCGGTTTGATGGCTTTCCCCACTGTTTTCCAGCATTCTCCATGAGTTTGATGGAGTTGCTGTTTTCCAGCCCGGTTCTTGTGTTCTCCCCTCCAGCAGCTAGGGCAGCGAGCGGTTGAACAGACCTGATGGGCTTGTAGCTTAGTTTTCCAGCGGTTCCGTGAGCTCCACTTGAGCACTTAGACCTCCCGCTTGCTCAAGTCAGTCGGAGCGTGCAACGAGCGTGTCCTTACAGCCAGTGATCCTGGGCAAAAGAACGGAGTTTTTTTGTCTTTGTTAATAATTTATAGCCTGAGCTCACGGGAAAGCTGTCCATGAGCTCCCGCACATGCGCAGAACGTGTTTCTGGTATTAGGCGGTGACGTAATCACAATGCTTCCGTGTGCAAAGCATCATGGGAAGTGAAGTGTCTTGGCGCTGATGTGATTATTTGCTTTTCAGAGCAATTTAGCACAGTCTTTTTGGAGAAAATTACTGCAGCAATTTCTCACGAGGGCATACCCTCAACACAACGTAGCCGGCACGAGTCCAGAAGCCAGCAGGGAGGGCAGACGGTGTGACGGGATGTCCAGGAGAGGGAGCCAGATGATGGCGGCAGAGGGCAGTGGAGCAGGAGGAGAGGCGAACCTTGAGAATTGTAATCCAGGCGGGTTATGGTGACTTCCAGGTAGGTACATCCAACAATGGTTCAGCGATTCCAAGTATCCTGAAGATGAAACAAACTTGAGTCCAAACACCAAAATCCAAGCACAAAAAAACCAGATAAATCCAAAAACTGTGACAGCACGAATGTCTGAGCAGAGACCAAGCAAACCCTAAGAACTGAGTGGCAAGATTCTACCGTGAGTAGTTAATTATCCAGCGATGTGAAGTGGTTCCCTCTCCTCTTAAATAGAGCTCTGCTGCGGTTGATTAGAGGATCTGCAGCTGCCGCTGATTGGTAATGCTCCGCAGCTGGTGAGTGCCCTCTCCTGGAATGAAGATCTTACAAAGATGTTGTAGAGAGGCGGGAGTACTCATCCCGTCACACAACAGAAACAAACGCTTGATCGGAGTGAGAGTAACGTTTTAGGTAGCAAGAGGGTTAAGGTTAGGATGAGGGAGAGGGGAAGTTATAAATAGTGAAACGTTAAGGTTTAGGTGCGGTTAAACAAGCTGGTTCTGTGCCGCATCAGCGGATATCTAATCACGTCAGTTTTACGCTGCATTGGGATCTGCAGTTACAAAAAGGAAAAAACCCTTTTCGCACATAAGTAAAGAAAAAGGGCACTATTGGCGTCTGGGGTCTGACGTGGAGGGTGGCTGACCAAGCGTTTGTTTCCGACGCTTAGGGTGTGAGAATGTGTTGCGGCGGCACATGCGCGCTTTGTTGTTTACAACCAAAACTCTCTTTACACTAAAGCTGAAATAATGGCCAAAGGAGGAGATGGCAGCGCTCAGGACATTTTTTATCCCTCAAAGAAGACAAAGTCAGAAGTACGGGCATCTTTTGGATATTTGAAGAATGCCGAGGGACAGTTGATAGAAGACGGTTATCCTGTTTGCAGCACGTGCAGAAAAAGTGTCTGTGAAAGGCAGCAACGCTTCAAATCTCATGACACATCTGCGTGACCATCACCCACAACTCTTCAGTCAACGCAAGGCAAGCTAACGTTAGCGTTTTAGCTAAAATGCGTGATCCGAGGATTTGGGTTGAGGGAGAATGCAACGAGTCGCTATATAAAGCAGCCGCAGCGCCGCTACCTGCATATAAACCGTGTCGCGGACACCCCCATGTTGAAATGACACTATGCATTACGGGGCTCCCAGGGGCAGATAAGAGTTGGTCTCTCTCCGAGAATAATTATAAATTTATGACATTTTCCCAAATCTGCAAAGCTCACTGGAAGGACACAAACCGAGGACGATATTTTCCTGATGTAGGGTTTATTACTCAAGTAAGGGTAAAAAAGTATCTGATTAGAAGGCTACTTGAGTACTGAGTATCATCTGATCTAATATTTTTAAAATGATGACATCAAACAGACATAAAATAAGAAGTTATGGACAAATGTTATTTTAAAGACTAAAGGGGAAAAATGTAAACAAATAAACAACATAATTACAAAATAACACATTTTAGGCTAAATTTAGACACAAACTGAGGACAATATTTCCTGACATACAGGGTTTATTTAACTGTGTGAAAATGTAGCATGTTTAAAAAAATACCGCGATAATACTGAAAACAGTGGTAATTTTGGTCACAATAACCGTGAGGTTAAATTTTCACACCGTGACGACCCTAATTACATGACACACCCCTTTCACATCCACAAGGAGGCTTTAGACTTGTTTAGTCAAAGCCAGCCATTATTAATCTCCATTAAACCTTTGGATATTGCAATCTTAATCATTAAAACTGCTATAAAAATAAATACACAGAACCATGCAAACTGAAATATATCTGCTGGCATAAATAATGTGAAAAGATTGATAAACTTTCTGGTTTCTAAACTCCATATGTCCTTACAGTATTTGGATTGTACGACATGTGAAAACTCATTTCAATTCAACAGATGATTCTTTTATCAACCCATGATTTTACCGCTAGGTCAGTCGTTGGCATATTCCACAAAAAGATTAATCCGTTTAGTTAGAAGTGAATTCTTTTCAAATGATGATGGCAATATTTTAATTTGCACATGGAGCTGCATTTTTAATGAAGTCCTGAAGAAAACCTTTGCAGAAATCAGGCCTGCATCTAGTGATTCCATGGTTGATTTTGTGTGCATCTTTTCAAATGTGTATTTCATAAACACCAAGATGTTTTCATGTTGACACATCTATGCTTTGATCTAAGGTGCTCTAAAACTAAAACGAACGTTTGAGGTTGCTCAACCTAAATACACCACATTCTAATTTATAGCCTGTATGTGTCAAACTTAAACTGTTGATTTTGTTAGTTTGATGTGTATTAATCATTTTTTCAGTGTATGTGATTCACTTGTTATTGTGTACAAAAAGTGAGCGACGGTGGTTTGTTTTTGGCCCAGATTCTGAATTAAACCATTTAAGATGAAAGATCTGCCAATACCAAGTCACAATCTGACTCTACTGCACACATTCAATCTGAACAAAGTACATTAAACCGATTAAAGTCTGCGTCACCATACACTGTAAAAAATAGCCGTATATTTAACAATGATAAACTGTAAAGCCATGACAGGAAAAACAGTCAGCTATAAAACTATCTAAATCTGTTGATTTTATGTGAAGTAGCTGCAAATAAATTAATTGGTGAAAACAGTAATTAGTACATTTTTTCCTTGTAAAAACTACATAATACTACTGTAAAGCACTCTTGCATAGTTTTCTTTACAGAAAAAATCCTTAAAGTTTACAACGGTACATTTATTTGTTGAAGAAAATGCAACTTTTTATTGATGGTAATGGTGTAAGGAGTTTACTTCTTGTTTCCCAGTGTGCTTAGCGGCATATAAGTCAGATCTGGCTGAACCGTTAGTCAGGGGAAGTGTCTGTTCTTGACAAGACTCATGAATGAAGGCTGTGCTGCTGTTCAGTGATGATGTCATTAGAGACTCAACGCTTTTGACTGCTATGATTTTACACAAAAGTGCCGTTAAAAAACATGAACAGTAATTAAGCAAGCAAAGCTGTTATAACCAGTTTTGACCATAATGGCATTTAATTGCTTATTTCATTCTACAACTTGATTGTAATGAGGAAAACTCTTTGAATGTTGTTATTAGCGGGGACATTTTTTTTGTTTCTAGTGGTATCAATTTGATTTGATACATTATTTTCATGTTTGTTTTACAGTAAAACAATGTTTTTAAGTAAAATTTTCTTCTACAGTAAAATACTGACTTCATTACCATTTTTTACGTAAGAACAACAATAAAAATGCCTTCTTACCTTAAAAGAAAAAAAAAATTGCCCGTAATTTTACAGTACCATTTCGGCAACCCTAGCTGTCGACGTTTTACCGTAAAATCTACGTTTTTTTTTACAGTGTACATCACTATTAGCCAGAGTCCCACAGCCCATGCACAAAGGGAAAACAACAAACACTACAAATACCCATATTGTCAATCAGAAATAGGAAATAATCAGAGACTGGTGACTCGTCTTTTATTTTTTGGAAAATTGCTTTATTAAGAAAGCACGTCAAGCCTCTTCAGGTCTGTGCAGATGATGTCAGAAACGGGTTTCTGGGTTGTAGGTTGCTATTGATCATTTAAAGATGAAAAGAACCGCGTCCGCCTTTTTGCCTTGAACCAAAAGCCAACTACATTACTAAATCTTGACATTAAAATATCACAAAAACAATTAAACCCAAAAAGACTTTATAGATTATGTTGGTGTCTTTACATTTAGTGCAGTAGGAATTTCTTTTTGCATTGCATGTATAATTGTATTTAAACCTCAGACAGTTTGCTCTACAATATATTAAAACTTAAGCAATATTTACAATAAAATTATAAGATTATTCAACATACAAATGATGTACATGAGTGAAACTACCAGCTTGTGACATTTGTGCTACAAGGACTGACACATTTACATGACATTTACAAAACATACATGGCTTTTGTGCGACAGTGAGCACAAACACTGAGTTTGGAGTAAACTCAATGCAGAAATAACATCATGTTTATGCAGTTTCTCACACAGCAAAAATAAATCACCATTTTGCTGAAGAGATAATGACGATGCAGCTGAAAAAGCTTCCTGCAGACAATGTTGATTTTTGGTGCAAATCTCTTTTTTTTTTTCCTTTTCACTAAAAAAAAATCATCACTCAAAGCGTTTTCTGCCACATACCTGCTCATAGTTCAGTCGGCTAATAAGATAACAGGCATGATTTGCTTGAGCAAATCTCTTTAGTTCTACCTAAATCCCTCCTAATGAGCTCATTTGGATATTTAACTGACATTCTTTGTACTTGAGATAAAAAAAAATACGGTTTTGCATAATCAGTCAACTGAGTTTGACGGATGAACGTATTCAGGTGAAGACCTCTGCTCTGTTTTGTTAGTTCATTGCTGCATAAGTACTTTTTCGCTCAGCTTGCAAGATGATATAACTTGTGTTGTTTATTATATGATGTTTTTTCAGGTAATCATAGTGGGTTATAGTCGTTGCATTAGTCAAAATGTCAACTAAACGACAGACCAATTAAAGGGCATTGCTATTTAATGGTTGTATACATGTCTGAATACACTGTTCAGGAAAGCCTGAAATAAATGTTTACAGAGTTTACGGACTAGCACTGAGGCATATTAGGGATTAATATTCAGTAGTTAGTAGTTGATACTAAGTAAAAGTGCAGTTTCAGTGGAATTTCTGTGTGCTAAAACAGCCAGCAGGGTGTGGCAACAAAACAGGAGACCCACTTTTAAACCTAGGTTCATGTGTTGACTTAATTCCACTCTGCCACCTCTGCAGGCAACTAATAGCTCCATCACTTTCATTTCCTGGATCGGCACAGCGTCACCGGTAAAGCTCTGTGTAAGGCCATTGTATAAAAGGATTATGGGAGTCATTGATGAAGCCAAGCCTCTTTGTGTTCCTGCAGTGCATCAGAGACATGTCCAGGGGTGTAAACTGCCTCTAGGTCTATGTCAGCTGAAATCCTGTGACTCTCCATAGGCTAATGCTAATGGTATAGCTGGAAGTGTAGGTGCTGCTGGTAAAGAAAGCAAATGGCTGAATGAAAAATGCAAGTGCAAAAGCACAACATCTTAGGTAATTAGGTACTTTTTTATCCAGTCATTCAGCTCTAAGGTTGACAGGCTATGTGGTGATCAAGACCAAAGCCTGTTTGATTGTGGATGACTTCCCTGCCTATTCCAGACCAGTTACAAACCTGTTAAGGACCAGGGGCCTCATTTATCAAGCTTGCTTACGCACAAAACAGAGTTGGAAAACTGCGTAAGCAACTTTCCACGCAAACTTTGGGATTTATCAAGGAAAACTTAGTGGACATGGAGAGCACCTGCAGTGCTGCTGCTGAGGAGGATAAAATTATGAAATCCTGCAGCATTATCACTTGTACGGCTTCGTTTTGACACAGAACAAGACCCCCCACATGCACACACACACGTGCGCGCACACACACACACACATGTGCGCACACTCACATACGCGTGCGTGCATGCACAAACACAGCTTGAAGTGCAGAATATCAACAGGAGGACAGATTGAGACAGAACATCATGTATCTGTGACAGTGTGTGTGTCCTGTCACTGTGATCCGATTGATCATGCGCCCTGGCTACTTGGACAGGGGAGATCTCCGTTAGTGTGACTGGTTAGTGTGCTTGACCTTCACCCGGGAGTCTGGGGATCAAATCCTGATTGGACCATTTTTGTTATATCCGCCACAGATCTCTCTGAAGAAGTCAGCATTGACGGCTTCAGCAATGCTGTGCCACTCCGTGGATTTTCTCTTATTTGTTTTGCAAAAGCACTTCCTTTCATTTCTCCACCTCACCCACAGGTACCTCAACTACTGCCTCTGTGAAATTGTGCTTCCTTGATCTGCCTTGATCTACGGTCGCCATGCCATTGGCGGAGCGCTGCAACAGCCGGTTTATGTATATGCATGAGATCCACAAGGCACTTTGCATTGACCATTTATGGCAGTAAGTGGGCGTGGTGAGGGCAGGATGTGACTAAAATGCAGCTGAAAAACATTCTCATTAGTCTCCGATTTATGAAGCAGAGATTGAGTGCAGCTGTGCGTACTCCATGTTTGATAAATCACAAACCTGCTTCGTGTAAGTACATTTTTTTTGCTGAGCTTAAGTACGGTTTTAGTAAGGATTCTATGCAATGTTTAATAAATGAGACCCCAGGATTACATTCAAAATTAATGAAAATAATTTCTGTAAACAAAAATTCAAACAATAACACAAAATTTATCTTTGGAAATGCCCCTAAAAGACTAGCTGCTCAGTCATGTGTTGATGCTCTAAAATAATGAATTTCATGTAAATAATTACTGTCTGTGTATCATTTTGCTTCAATGATTGTGGAAGCATTTTTAGAGTTGGACCTGTCTGTCATGAAGTTGAAGAAATTACATGAGCCAATCTGCATGAGGCATCCGCAACAACATGTACTCAATGGAGAAACGTCCCGGGGTTCTACAACATGTGTGACGGGTGTGAACACTCTGACCGGACATGTTTTTGGTCTATGCAGAAGTCATATGGTGCCGTACATATCCGTTCCTCATTCTGAAGTGCGCACACACATGTCAGAATTAATCCTAACTCCAGAATTAACGTTTGAATAAAAGCTAACCCTAACCCTAAACAATGCCCTTTTGGGATAATTATGGAGATCAGCTGATTCTACGACAACCAATCTGTGGATTGACGTTTTTTTTTGTGTCATCTTGCTAGTGGGTGAGAAAGTATTGCACCAGTGAATAACTCTTGTCCTAAAGGGGTCAAATGTGCAAGTACATGCAGGAAAATCAAAGCAATTTGATAAAAGAGATCAAACATTTTCTGAAAAAATAAAAATAAAACAACAGAGTAAAAAAAAAAAATACACAACTGAGCCAGAACAAGAAAGACAGTATACACCTTTTTATGAGAAAGCATTTTGGTGCAGTAAATGCTTAAATGGAAATCAAAACAATTGTTTTTCACCTTCCCTGTTTATTTCTCCTCAGTGTTTATTTTCAAGGTTCCTGAGCTGAGAGCCGCTGTTCTCTAACGTCAGATAAAACTGACCTTGTGAGGTTGTGTGCATCACGACGTGTCCTGCGTCCTGATCACGGAGAAACTGGTGCGATCATTTAGTGGGTGAGGTAAACAATTCACATGTTCTCAGACCTGTGGAGAACCGGTGGCTCTAGGACAGCTCCTATAGGAACACAGTGTTTTTGTGAATGGATTAATATTCTAATAAGAAGTAAGCAATTATCTTTCTCCCTTTAATTACCCATTTTATGTAGTTTTTAAAGATTGTGACTAGCAAGGAAAAAGTCACAACTAATGACTTAAAACAAGAAAGATAATTGTGTGTTTTTGGGTGGTTGGTGGAAGAAAAAAGGCTCAAGAGATTAGAGAAACAAAAAATACATTAATAATAAAAGTAGTGTGTAACTTGAAGTAGCTGCAGGAACAGGAAATGTAACAAAGCCCAAATGGTCATGAAGAACTGTGTCTGGTAACATAAATCCAGAGTTCAACAACAGCAGATCCAAACATAAATCCAGATGAAGACAAGGATAGTAAACCCGGGATCTGTCAGGGTCGATGAACAGCAGCAGGATGAGTGGGCAAGGTAAACAGAAGCTGAATGAACAGATGGCGTAACTGAGGGACAGAGAAATACAGAGCCATACACACATAGGACACCATGGAGACAATAAAACCAAGAAAGTTACACCAGTTATGGCTGTTTTTTCAAAGATGACGTTCAGTGTAGAATTGGTCGATATCGTAGGCTTTTGTGAAGTCTGTCATGTGAAAAAATCTGAACTCATTAGTTGTAAAAATGACCTGTCAGGTGGTTCATAAGATGTTTGGATTGGGGTTAGAGTTATTGTTGTCTCAATGGGATCCCCTTGCTGCTCAATGGCTCCGCATGGTTTGGTATGGAAACCAAAGATGTGCACGCTCACTCGAGATCAGGTCCAATCTTGAACACCTTGTGTGAAGTGTATATGCAGGTGGTTGTTCCAAGAGACCATCGGCAGTCAACTTATTGAGATGTGCTGTGTAAAGGTGCATTGGTTTTTGGATTAGGGTTAGGGTTCCAATCATTCATACCCTAACCCTAACCCTGAATTAAAAAAAAAACATTATGAAAAATGACAAGCCATGTATGTAATCAACAAAATAATCAAGTGACCCAAAACAAAAATGCTAAAGTCCAAATTACAATCTCTAATCACAGCCATGCATCAGCATGAAAAATAATAAATAATGAAGCTTAAATAGATGTAATTGTTATGCATGAAGACAGGATTGTTCAGCTTGGTGAAAAACAAAGATTTTTTTTTTTGTCAATGACCATCATGTGAGCTTTTCATGCTTTCATACAATCTTCTGTCCAAGTGCATCATCATCAAACATCAATAATGTTGATTAGGTCCTGTGTGTGTTGCCAAAATTAGCCTGATTCATATGAAGGTGGCCTTGTTCCTCTGGGGACTTTGAAATATTCAGTATTGTAAATTTATATTTTTATGTGCTTTTCAAAATACACCTTGAGCTGCTCATGAATATCTGTTGTGATCTACTGACCATGGGTCATATTCTTTTATTTTTCTATTATAATAAATTAGAGGCCATTTCGAAGTTTTAAAATAAGCAGCAATATTATAAAAGCAATATGAAATCAAACAGGAAGCTAGTGGAAGAGGTGAGGGGTGGTGTTCTATGTCTTTTAGTCAGTGATCACTTCGGATGCACCATTTTGGGCCATATGGATACAATTAATCAAGCCTTATCGTAAGGGTAGTGCATTATAGCAATGGAAGTTGATTCAACCATCTGAGTTTGGTTTGTTAAACTAAAGAGAATATTGGTCTTCATACCAAAGTTTCCACCCTCTCTTGTTTGCGTATTTGGAAAATAAATCAACGTTTTAAATCATCTTTGGTCATCGGGATGTTTCCTACTTTAATACAGAATTTTATAGTGTTCTATTTTTTGAATAGCATTAGTCTCAAGAATTACATGAGCTTTCATCTTTTAAATTTGTATGTGGAAGATGATCCACAATAACCAGCTCCTTCACTATGACACCACCAAAGAGAGCGCATCTATACTGAAACGCTTTTTAATATTCCCTGCTACGATTTATTCTTCTTTTTTTTTTACTTTAAAACTTTTCAGCATTCGACTTATTGGTTGTTGGGGAATTTTCATTCTCAAATTGATGTGTAACAGCAACCTAGATCAAATTCTCTGGATTATTAATACACCCAAAAAAGTACAGTGGAATAGATCCAGAGAGCGGTCATTAGTCTCACCCTTTCAGAAGCAATGTTTGCCTTAATTGCGGTGGTTGAAGATGGATATCCCTTCACATGGCAGCAGAACCAACGTGGCCAATGTGGTGTTCATCTGATTTTGATTGTTTTCTCACCAGGAAATTGGTGACTGCAGAACCAGATCACTCATGCAGCTAATTGGCACCAGTGAGTGTTGGAAGTGGGAATGGTGGTTGTGGGTTTACTGCAGGAGTGCACCAGAATTTAGAGGAGTTTTGAGCACGGGAATTTTATATGATCTCTTTGGCATGCTCCTGCATTGAGACGGTTATTACACTACTTATGCATTTTTAAAACCACATTTTCACACCAACTCTTTTAAGTTGTGTAATATTTTCTCATATTTTGTGCCCAACCTCTCCACCACACCTCCTTGTGTGTTTCTTTTAGATTTAAACTCATGCATTCTTAGTAATTTGTTTACCTTTACCTTTTTTATTATAAAATCTACTTATTTTAATGCCACTGGAAGTTTTAGTTTTAATTTGTTTATTTATTTTCTTTTTAATAAAACTGCGGTGTTGAGTTTCTAGTGTTAATTTATTGAATGGAGTTTATTTTGTACAGTTTAATTTAGCATTCCTTATTGGATATAGACTTCTGGAGTTCAGGATTAGAAATGTCCTTGTGTTCTGAATAATTTGTTTTGGTGTCATTTAGGGCTGCAGCTATCGATTATGCGATTAAAATTTTTGTAATCGCGTACTCTATCGAATCTTTTTTCGATTAATCGAGTACTCTAATAAATGACCCTTTTGTGTTTTTAAACCATTATATTAAATAGCATGTTATAAAATATGAAAGACCTCTTAAAATGAGCAAGCAATTGCCAGTTATTCTTCAAGTTTTATTCAAACTTAGTTTTCAAAACTTCAGCACTTCAACTTTACTTCACAGTAAACAAATGGCTGTGCAAAAAATAAGTAAACAACCTGAGCCGATTTTCCCCTCGTGCGAGAATCTGCTAGCCTGCAAGCCAGACAAAAACTAGGAGGATAACTGTTGAAGTAGCGCTGCGAGCGGCTGCGGCCCAAACAGAACCAGAACCGCTCACGGCGCAAACAGCTCGCCGGCTGTTTCCCTATTAACACACGTCTGTTTTAATTTCTACACTTCTTTTCTCATACAATAACAAGGATTGTCGAGAAAGCATGTTTGCCATGGTTATGTTAAATTATACTGATCACAAAACATTTATTTACTTTCTTTCGTGTTCCTCTCATAAATACCTGTCCTCCTGCAGCAATCCCGAGGGACAATGGACATCAGTAACAACACAGTAAAAAGTCCGACATATTGTGTAAAAACTGCCATTTTTTAGCACATTTTAAGTCCGACGTGTTGCTACCAGACGTATGGTGTGAGCTGAAACTGAGTGCTACAAACGAAAAAGTCGCACAGTGTCCGCAGAATATATAGAAATACAGGCTAAAATGCATTATCTTGTAGAGGCTCCGAGTCCGCTTGCAGAAGAGGCATTTACAGGTGCTGCAGCACGGAGGATGTGGTGTTGTGGTAGGCTAAATCCATTTTGCAGTATTTATACTGGACTACGATTTCCACCTTACGACGTGAAAAATGGTCCCACAACTTTGACATTTTCTGTCTTTTTCGCACTCCACCGGGGTTCACGTTGTCCGCCATGTTTTTTATACTTTTTGTTTTTTTATGGATGTGTGTATATTTTGTGAGTGTGTGTGTGTAACTGGGCGCTAATTCTCATGTCACATGGCAAATCAAATTTACCTTCGGGTACTAATAAAGTTACCTTGACCTTGACCTTGACCTTGATGGCTTAAGAGAAAGTTAAGTTACATTCGCTACTCGCGTGTGCATTCAGTCCAGTGGGCATGTGCGTCACTTATTTCAGTCCGGGTGAAACATGACCCCGGGCGATTGCAAAGCCATGAACTAATTAAATATGAATTAAACGAATCCTCGAGGCAGAGAATTTGACTCGAGGCTTTTTTGTACTCGAATTATTCGAGGTACTCGAGGAATCGTTTCAGCCCTAGTGTCATTTGTCATTGCTTTCGTGGTCCCGAGTGATTCAGCTCCCTGCACACCTTTTCCAGTATAACAACTCTATTTTCTAGATTTCTTTTAAACACTTGTCTTCACTTTTTGCCTCCATCATGGCTTCTTTGATTCTTTGTGCTCTCTGAGCTCTGAATAGTGGAAGTATCTCTGTTCTTTACAGGGAGGGCGTTAAGGATGTAAGAACATATTGATACATAGATATATTTATGATACGGAGTCGATATTGAAAGCAGTGTATCCACTTCTGGAGAGTTCAGATGCTACTCCGACAGCCTGACAGATCTATGTCACACTGTCATTTAACATTTATAGACTCACCCATTCTGACTTGAGACAGGGACGGCTGTTTTTGGTTTAGCGACTAGGATACAGAAGAGAACATCTCGGCTAGTAGAAGCTAACCGTTAGCATTAGCAACTTTACCACACAGCAGAACTCCTCCAGGCTTGAGTTATTTGTGGAGGTAAAACATCAGCGTTGCAAGTAAGTGCTAGAGTTGTGTTGCTATCATCCATCTGAGGAAAAAAGTCCAAATATCAGGAAAAAAAGACTCCAAATCCTGACATCTGAAACTCAGCTCTGATGTGGCTCCCTTCCAAGTGCTGAAAATGCTGTGCCGGTGTATTTTTTGCCCCCAGAGTAAGACTTAAAAGGTATTCATTCCTACTAGAGACCACAGCAAAGGTGTTGATTAAACAAGTGTTCAAACCTTTAACAAATGCAAAAGTCTGGCATTTAGTATCACAATATAATACATCATCACCCCTAGATGGCACACTGGGTTTATTTAAATAATGATAAATGACCAGCACTTGTATAGCACCTCTCAGAGTAAGGACTCCAAAACGCTTTACACTACAGTGTATCACTCATCCATTCACACACACTGATGGTGATGAGCTATGATGTAGCCACAGCTGCCATCGGGTGCACTGACAGAGGCGAGGCTGCCGAGCACAGGCGCCACCGGTCCCTCCAACCACCACCAGCAGGCAAGGTGGGTTAAGTGTCTTGCCCAAGGACACAACAGCAGAATTCTCTGTCTGGAGCCGGGATCGAACCTGCAACCTTCCGATTACTGGACAACCCACTCAACATGTTCAGCTTGTTCAGCTACTGCTGCCCTTTTGTTTATAGAGACTCATGACTTGGAATTTTTTACTTCATGTCCTGTGACAAACAAATGATATCCCATGATTTCAGGTTTTCTGAGCTGTTCCAATTTTATTTATGTATTGTAAAATCAGATTTTATAATCTGCCTTTTTACGTTGTCACAATGATTTTAATGTAATTTGTTCTTGCCGATCTTGCACCTGGAAAGCACATTGGTTTGCTTCTGTGTATGAAATGTACTACATAAATAAAGCAGCCTTGCTTCTATAAAACCTTTTAGATAGTGGCAGATTTCACTTTATAAGTAGAGAAATCATGTATCTAAATTAAAAAGTAAAATTATTCTTACTATGCTTGTATTTTATTGTTTAGACCTTTAACCTATGAATAAGAAAGTCTCTTGATGTAAATGCTTTTCACTCTCTGCTGATTTACTCTCCAATGTATTAAGATCATTGTTTCAACCTTTTATTATTTTTTTTTACACTTTGTAATCTGGTAGAAGAAAATGAATTAACAAAAAAGGTAAATCATGAAGAGTAAATGCCTCTAGTCAGTGGTTCCCAAACTTATTTAGCCGCGCACCCCCTTCTATGTCCCGACCATGTCGACACCCCCCCAGCCCCCACATCAGGGCATGGCTATATATATATATATATATATATATATATATATATATATATATATATATATATATATAATCAGACGTCAAGCTAAACAGACAGGGTTAAAAAAATATGATCGACCTTTTTCCCCATCACTTTCATTTTTTAAATAGTTATTAAAAAGCATAAAAAGCATTCGATACCATTACAATTTCCTTTGATTTAATTTTAAATAAATATTTAGGGTGCCCAGGTAGCACATAAACAATGCAATTTAATGGTTTTCTTAAAGTAGGAACGTTTAACCTGTGCGGCCAGAGCGCTCTCCTTCCTTCTGCTCTGCGTAAACCTGAACTGGTCACCTACTTGTGCGTAATCAAATGTCTATAGGGGACAAGATGGAAAAGATATTTTGCCTCAGACCGACTTATTGCTGTTTTATGGTGTGGCTGAATCTGCGATCCGCTGCCACGCGGACTGGAACAACAAATGCTGCAGTAACAGGAGATGTGGTCAGGTTCGGAGTCACTGGCTGGAGCGGACCCGACTTTAATACGTCATCCCAAAATAGAAGCTAACATCTTAATTTGACCTTGAAAAATGTTATAAAACCTCTTAAAAGTTTTTATCACAGAGGAGGCAGCGCTCATCTCTGTCTTCAGTCTGACGGCGCGCCGGTGTTTGCGCAGCGTGTGCGCTTATTGAATCTGTGTGTGTGTGTGCCCGCGCGCACGCGTGGCACAGCTCCATGAGCCGCTCAAGTCACTGCGTCTCGTTCTTGGCGCTATTTAAACCAATGTTGTAAAATTTCTTCTGCCCAGCCCAGATGTGCTCACTTGTGCACCCGTGAGCCGTGGTTCCGCTGGAACGCGTCTGACCTCTGACAGACGCACTCTGAACTTCAGATCTTCAGCGTGCTGTTAATAGCCTGAATGGGAATAATTTCTTGATTTATTTAGTTACATCCACAATGTTCTGTGTGTGAGGTTTACAATGTCAGAACACCTGCATGAGACAGGTGTTAATTACAATCTGCCAGAATGACTCACCTTCAGATTCCTCCAACATCGTTAAAAATGATCAAATACAGAACATATCGGCGTGCGCAGGCCGGAGTGCTGAAGCTCGGCGCATTGTTATTATGAAGCTAGGGCACATGCGGAGGACAAGCGCGCGCTCGCAAAAATATACTTGTTTTCAATTGCATTTATTGTGACCACTTACTTTTTCTTAGGCCCACCCACAAATGAGTTTCTGGCTACGCTAATGGTGACATCTGACAGACTTCTCTGAGCTCCGCAGCCATTACACTTTTCACCTTGCGGAGCTGCACGGAGCTTTCCGCTCTTGGTTGGGTTTCTTCCTGCTGTCCTACAACTTCCGCTTCCACAAAAATTGTAAAACTTTGAAGGTGGTCAGTACAGTCCGCATCATCTTTGTAGTAAACTCTCATCAAAAACATCCCAGAAAGCTATAAAAAGGGAAACTCCCACCGGACATCAAAGCTAATCTTGGAAATTTGCACGTAAATGGAACTGGAAGCAAACTTGAGTGTCTTGAGACCAACTATAAATTGAGCTACAATTACTCCAACTTGGAGCAAAAGATAGGAACAAGTCCTGAATGTTGTAGAAAGGATATTTCAATTTTATCTCGAACATTGACAGAACGTTTCTGGATACATTTTACCAGGGTTGGAACTGGCTTTCGGGGGAGCCTTGTGAGAATGGGGGGTAGTGATGGGGTGTTGAGTCGTCCATCAAATCACCTCCATTATAAGGACAAACAAATACTGCTATGTGGGTTGAAATTGTATCATTTTTTGGGCTCCCCTGGGTGTGTCAGTAGTAACAGATTTTATATAAATGACCTAATTGACCCTTATTGTAATGTAGAGAAAGACTAAAATGATCAGGAGACTAAATTCACTCAGGGAGCATTTACACTGAGTTGTGCTTAAAAAAACCAAGGGAACAAGACTTGCTGTGCGACCAAATGTGTTGCATTAGTTCCTTTGTTATTTACAATATTTACAGCAGTGCACTTTCAAGATCAATAAGTCAGTTGAAACACAGAGTCTTAAGCTTGTACTCATATCTGCCCAAGAAGGTTAGTCCAGATGCTAGCAACAATGTCTGTTATTGAGTCCATTAGTTACGAAGGAGTCCAAAAGATGAAACCGGTTCTGTGTGAAGTCTCCAAAGCAGTTAGCTTGTGCCAACAGCAACTCCTACCACACCAGCAGAAAATGATTAGGTTCTCTAGGCCTGGGCTCAGCCTAGTGGTAGCTCGCCATCAAGTGGAAAAGGAACAGCATCAGGTCATCTAATCGATCGCAGCCAAAAGACCTGGCCTGCATAAACAGGACCACATATTAACATTCATGGTACCCTTTAACCTTTCCACACAGAAATCTACGTAGTCAAATACATTCTAATCTAATTCAAACAAATCCACAAGTGTATGATTAACTTTGCTTTCCTAAACTGGTCAGGCAAAACAATCCACAATCAAAAGTAATAAGATGAATGAAACAAGAAAAATAAAAGAAAAATGAAGCAGGAACTCTTATTCAGACAACTGAACCAGAAAAAAGTAGTAACCCAACAGCACTGTTTGTTAGCCAGCTTTAGCTTGTGGCTAACAGCTAAACAGCTACTCACCAGTTCCCAGGTTACAATCACATACAAATCATGTCTCTCCAAAGCACATCCACAAGCTGCAAAACATCTCAGCATATGAGATGGCAACAAAGGAAGAGAATGACATTCAAATACTAAAGGTGAAAACCAAGACACATACCTGCAGCAACTGTGAGCTTCTTTGTTCACATTGGCTTTTCAAACATTTGGGTCCTCCACCCATTTATACTCCCTGAACCCTCATGGGATTTCCTGGAAATCCCATGAGGGTTCACAAAGTCATGAAAGTTTTCCAGACATGAAACCAGGAGTAAAATTAACTGGGAAAAACTACCCGGAGCAACAAAAAAAAAAAAAAAAAAAAGTCAAAATAACCATGGGCTACACAGTGGAGCACATCAACCTTTAGGGGGGCCGGGCTCCCCCTAGCTCCCCCATAACTCGAACCCTGCATTTTACTTGAAACAAGATGCAGCACATTTATTTCCCTGAAGAAATTAAAGATGTAATTTTATTTTGATGAAGGCAGCCTTCATCCTGAAGATGTTCCAGGTCAAACTGTTGGTGTGAGATCTTAAACACAACAACAGTTGTGACTTTTAATGGGAAATGCAGTTTAACAGTAGATTCATGAAGGTTTACGGTTTGGGCAAGGAATTTTAAATACGGTACCAGTAGAGCTCCGGACGTCACGTGACTCTCAGAGAGTAGACGCCATGTTGGCAGTTAACAAAGGTAAACAAAATGAACGGCATCGGCTTGGATTTTACTCCGTCTGAGTTTACTTCACACTTTAAAACCGAATAAATCGTTTTATATAGTCAGAAATTAACTAGATTAAACATCTCCGGCCCATACCGTGCTCCTGCAATACTTTTTAAAAATGCCAAAAGCTGTCGGAGCAGACCTGGTCAGGGAACGCCTTGGGATTTCCCTGGAGGAGCTGGCCCAAGTAGCTGGGGCGAGGGAAGTCCCTCTCAACTTAGGCTACTGCCCCCGCGACCCGACTCCGGATAAGCGGATGAAAATGGATGGATGGATGGACAAATACATGTAAGAAGTTTAAATAGAGTGCTGTGCTGTTTGAATGTATAAACTGAACACCAAGAGAAATCACTAGTCTGATTTTTTTCCGTGAATAAAATAAATATGTCAGGCAGGAGCGTCTCAGGATCTGAGATCTGTCTCGGTGAGACAGATAATAGCAATCCAAAGTGCTTTTTATGTGTGATCTGACAATTGATCAACCATTGCTTAAAAATTAAATACAGCTTAGCCGGTTAATTGCTGTGATCATAAGACACGTAAACGGCAGCACGCAGAACTCACGAGGCAACGTTTTACGTGATGTTTACTTGTTGCTATGAGTAATAAGACAGAAAAAGCCACGCCAAAATAAGTTTAGGAAGCCCACTAAGAATCGTAATAAAAGCATTTAAAATAAACACCATACACAGTTGAGGAAACGTTGGTTTAAGTACCTGATATGAAGCGGTCGCTGCATAAGCGAAAACCTTTACTCTCTGGATCCCACTGCTTCATTTTAGCCCGGTCACTAGCGCGTTTTATTGCAATGATCCAACGTTTGCGGCGCTTATGTCGTCCGCGTCTGTTCTGCATCCTGGGGCACAACAGGAATCTACCATATTTCCCGTTTGAGTTTTCTGACAATAACAAATAGCCCAGCTGAAGGCTTCTGCCTGCCAAGATGGCGCCGTTTCGATTTGAACTGTTGAATGCCAGGAGAAGTGACGTCAACTCCCGGAGCTCTATAGGAGGAAAAGACTACAGAGAAAGTTTATGGGTGTTGTGAAGAGGATTGGTGTGACAAAGGGATCGAGGCACACGATCTGCTTTGTGACCCCTGAAGTGAATAGCTGAAAGAAAGACAAACGGCAAAAGGTTTTCTTTTTATCAATAGAGCTGACTCCAGATATCTGAAGCTTGTTTGTTTGCTTTCCTTTGCTGCGTGAGTATGGCAGATTCATACTCAACTATTTTACAAGATACTAGAATCTAAAACAAGAAAAATGGAGTAAATGTTAACATTGCCCCTTTCTTCTGTTGTCAAAAGCTTTGCGCCTATTTTTCATCAACATATTTCGGTTGCGTTGGCCTCTCATGCAAATGATTAGCTGTCCCTGTGAAGTACATTATCATCTGATGGAGTGATTTGCTGTGGACTAGTAAGTATGGGTGAGGACAGTTTCTCTGAAGCAGATAATGGAAAAAACATCATTTACATCCATTTTTCCCATAAAAAGGACAAAGACACAAAAGTTTTTTTTTCTTTATTTTGTTAAGCAAACAGATGTTTTTGGTTTTCAGCAGACTGGCTTTAGTAGATGTTTGAATTAATCAAGTCACTTCAGTCGACTGGTCTGGGCTGATTGCTTGTGTTCCAACAACAGTTTCCCAGATTTATCCATATATTACACCATCTGATGTACATCATGCTTGTGAAATTATAAATATTGCCATTTTGGATTATTTGAAAATAAAATTCCCAGATACGTAAAGGTCAAGGCATCACATATTTTGTGTTTTGTTAAAGGTGTCCCAGAATTCAAAGTCACATTTACTTTGTTGTTGTTAAATATGGCTTGGTTTATCTAATGTGGCAACGGAAAAAGTCTGTGCCGTCTCTGTCCTGTTTTACAGTGTACGTTAACAAAAACGTCTTGTTCTGACAAAAGCTGGTTAACACGTCATAAGCTTAAGCACAAACCTTTAAATTAGCATGTCCCAGCCCACTTTACTGTTGGCAATATAGAAACATTAATTATGGTAATGCTTACAATGCTAGCCTGAATTTCTGCTAAAACATATCCACACATTGAATGAATGTCAGAAAAATTCAACGCTTGCGGTCTGGTCCAATAGAGTGCAGCTGCACAGTTCCTTGTCCATGCTACACAATTAGCATACAGCCCATTGATTATTCATGTCCTGGCTGAGGCCCTGTCCACACGTAGCCGGGGATCTGCCAAAATGTAGATATTTTTCTACGTTGTGGCCTGTCATCCACACGAAAACAGAGTTTTTTTCACACGAAAACGGATCTTTTTTAAAAACTCCGGCCAAAGTGAAGATCTGCGTATTCTCCGTTTTGGGTGTCTGCGTGTGGACAGACAAAACCGGAGTTTTAAGGTCCGCAACGTCACTTTCAGCGACAAAAAATGCTGACATTACGTGTGCGACCTGTGTTTACACTAGCCGACAGCATGGATGCCCTCAGAGCTGTGCTCGCTTTATCAATTGTCCAAGCGCTTTTTGCTTGTTTGTTTTTGCAAGCGGACTTACTGGTCCTTGCGGAAGACCACAGACGAAGGACGAGGTTAAGAACGGGGGAAGTACTGCCCCCTACAGGTCTGGCATGTCCTTAACAACGTATTTATCCAGGTACGTGTGGACAGAGTTTTTTTTTTTAAATGAGGTGGTGTGGATGCAAGTTTTTGGAGGGGCGGATATTCGTTTAAAAAAACAGCTACGTGTGGACTAGGCCTGAGTGGGAGGGCAAAGCAGCAGTCCTTTCATAGTGTTGCTTAATTATGGGGTTGTGCTTGGCTTTTTCTCTAGGCTCCTGGGTCATTTTGAGCCCCCAAATTTTCTCTTTTTCTAGAGAGGCTCAAAGAGCATTTTCCTACTGTAAAAAAAAAAAAAAATAAGTTCTAGGACACCATTAAGATATTTTCTTGTGTATATTGTGTTCCTTTACAGTTTTGTTGTATTCTTTTAAACTCTGCTGTTTGTTTTTGTTAGTTTTGAATTGTGGACATGCCTGGTTCTATATTTAATTTAATTCATTTAGCAAATTATGGAGGTTGTATGTATGTACATACATATATTATATATATAGCCTTGTTTGTTTTAGTTACCCCTACCACCTCCATCCCTCATTCACTTCAGTAAAAACTAGTATAAATAAATCAATACGTTTTGAATTCAGTCTGGTTTTTCATTGGCAGATTTTTTTTATGAAAAGGCCAAAGAAAATTTTGATTTATTACCAAGCGAGATAGTAAAGTTGCACGTTTTAGTCTTACGTTATTTTCACATGGCTCTGTTTCTGGCATTGTGTAAATGGGATGTTCAACCTGCTTAGATTAAACTGGAGACCTTGAGTTCAGCATCATTTCGTTGTCGTTCAGCTCAAATGGTGGACTGAGGTGGGCAGCAAGGGCGTGCAAAAAGACATTGTCACTTGATTGCCGGAGACAGAGTAATTTTCCCAGCTCTTGTCCTTGTAACCTATTCAAACCTCAACCTTAACATCCTCAAACTTAAGTAAACTGTGTCTTCTTCAGACTTCGATGCTTATAATTTTAGGATTGCACAAAACCTGTTTAACTTCCACAAAAGTCATGAAAATCCACAAATAGTTCATTCATTGTGGGTTGTTGGTATTTTTGTTGCGGAAAGTCCCCTCTCAATACCCTGTTATGGTGTTAGTTGTATTTTGCTGTCAACGTACTGGACTTCAACTTTTCAAATATTCACAAGAAAAAACCTTCAACTCAAGAAATAATAAATCTGTAAAAATGGTCACACCATGCTATTACTCGAGTAATGAGCAATTTTCTGCTGCAGGCCTGACTTCGGGACACGAGAATCATATTTAATTGTAGCAGTAGGTGTTGTGCTGTGGGCTTGTTAAAGACGACAGCATGTTTTCTGTATTTTATCCATTATCTGAGCTGCAAATGAGCATGCAGAAAATTTTAATCAGCATCCTGTGTCAGCCTCAGGTCAAGGCAAAATTTAAATGAAACATGTTAAACAACAATTACGTGATAAGTGTTCATTCGGATGTTTCGCAGAAGGGACCAGCTTGTTTACAGCAGCACAGCATCTCACTGCTCATGTCTGTAAAAGAAAATAAAACATTCTCCTATTGAGCAAAGAGATGCTTCATGCGAGGAGCTCAGAGTTTACCGCATTGCTCAAGGGCACATCAGTGCAGTATGGGCTATGTGGAGAGAATGCTGCACATGCAGTTTATCTGGAGCTCGAAGCAATAAAAACCTGTTTTTCACATTCCAATGAGTTTTAGTCCTGTAGGACTCTGTCAGACTTCACAGAGGGAGCTTTGAAAACAAGTAGGACTCCTACCTGCTGTTTTGCTGCTGAAATCAGTCCATCCAATTTCCATCAGGTCAGGCATCTTCATCATCCTCCTCCAATAAAAGGTACTCCCTGATATCCACAAGTTGTTTTCTAAATACTGCTAATAACATGTCTACTCTGAAAATTAACTAGTTAGCTATAACCCAATTTTAATTCACTCTAAACTGTATTAGCTGGGTTATATGGAAGATGCTGAGCTAGGGGTAATTTATGCTACTGTCATGCAAAGTGGAAACAAATCTTTAAATTATTTAATTGACAGTTTACTCTATTAAGTTTGGTCATCAATCTCTACCAAATTTGTCTTATTTCAATGCAAAGTGTGTTTGCAATCTGGTGAAAATCTGGTTAATGGAAACAATGTGTAAGAATTTTACAAGGAATTAGCAAAACTGTTTAATATCTCAATCATGTTGGAAGAAACGTTACATTTAAACAAATTTCCCTGTCAGCCGGTTGAGGGGGTTGTCACATTTTTCTTTCAAAATGTCCAAAGGTGGACATAGTTACCTACAATCTGGGAGGTTGTCAAGTCTGCACCAAGCTAACACCAACACATTTTTAATTCAGCAGGCAAAAAAACCAAAGGTTAAAGAACCAAAGCCAGTAAACAAGAGCGACCCAGAAGTTAGTGTGCCTCCAAGAAGCCACCGTATATTGTGGTTTTACCTTGAAGTCATGTAAAGAAGGCAAGATGCTAAAATTGACCGTACAAAGCAAACTGTGAATTAGAAGCAAATTGTTGGCTCTAAAAAGATCAAGCTACTTTTTCAACCACCAATAGAAATTAGAGTTAAATGTTTTAAAGTGATTATGAGTCAATCGTGGCATTTTCCATGCTTTAATGAGTCATTCAGAACTGTAACAACAAGCTAACAGCAAGACAGCAAACAACCACGCTTCCTTTAACTCCAGAAAAATATCATAGTAAGAGCCCCCTAATGCTAAAACACCCAAGAGTGCTACACCAGATGTGATGTATTTAACTACTTATTGTCATGATTTTAGGCATGGGCAGCTCCAGGAAATTTTACCAGCAGTTGCTGTACAGTTGCTCGGTCAGTGTTTGGGGTTGGCGTCCCCTGTCGGTGCGTATTGAGGGGGGGGGGCTACAACATGAATTTTCCTGCCCTGTCTGTCTCTCATCTTCCTGCATGTTCTCTAAAATCTCCAGAGCGCACGTTTCGATGCTGCGTCACTGAGGTGAAATCAGCACAGCACATGATGATCGAGTGCGTCAGGCACGATTAAAAGACAGTACCAGAGGATATAAACGGACATGAACGGTCGTGTGTTAATCATAGTTTTTTGGTTGCACCACTTTGAGAATGTGCCGTGCGCAGAACGCAGCTGCCTGGAGCGCTCCCCCATAATTTGATCCCTGCTTCTGGATGAAAAACCGGACATTATCATGAATACGAGAACCAACCCCCCCACCCCACCCCACCCCTCCGGACAGAGAGTGAAAAGTTGACATGTACGGCCTCCTGGTTTGATGCCAGCTCCGGCTTTCTCCTCGCAGTTTATGGAAGATTACAACACGAAACGGGAGACTGTCTTAAATGCGAGACAGAGCTGGTCATGCTACTCTCCAGGCCAGCGCATGTTGGCACGGTGCGCACGCGAGGTGTGGGGTGGTGGTGGTGGGGGTGCGTTCAAGATTTGGGGTTGCTGAGCAGTTGCTTGGCCCAATCTTGGGGTTGTTTAGCAACCCCTAGCTACCGCCTGGTGCCGCCCATGATTTTAGGAATAAATTTGACCCACATACATGAGAAACTCAGGAGATGGTGTAATTAGAAAATGGTTTATTTTCAGGAACTAAAAGGCAGGTCAGTAATAGGCTGGGTTCTGGATCTGGAGGTTAGGCCACTGGAATGAAGAATACAGGAGGTTATGAGCGGAACGAGGAGGAATATAGAACAGTTGGAGATGTCTTACTGGGAGGAGAATGAAGGTAGTTGCTGGAGAGGTGAGCAGAGCCAGGGCTGTAGACCGGCGTGTAGGATTGATCGGGAGCAGGGACTGGAGCAGCTCAGAGATGAGTAACAGGTACCAGGAGAATGATAATAAAAGCTGAGATAGCTTACGGTGTAATGTTGAAGGGTGAACAGGAGATGCACGGGAGGATGTCAGAACGGGAGGAGATCCAAAAGCCAGGGAGGTAAGCAGCTGTATTTCTGAAGGAGGGGTAGAACGCAGTCAAGGGTGGTTCTGAAGGGCTGAAAGCGTCAACTTGGCCTGGGATCAGGAATCCTATGGAAACTAGATAAATTGAATTTCTTGCAGAAATGCTGTTTGAATGCTGGATAGCTTACACTGTTAGCTGAATCGGCTTAATAGCTGAACTGAAGCTGAAAGTAAGCAAAACTGTCAAAATGAGCTGAATATGTTGAAAAATGTAGAAGCAAAAAGCATATAAAAGCAAATAAAGCACAAAAAGTGAAGAACGGAGAAAACAAAATCCTAAACAGCAGAAAACTGAAATCTGAACATTATTTAAAAATCTGGACAGCAAAAATGTCTAAACACTTATTTGACTAGGACTAGTTTAACAGTTTAATTTTTAAATTTAGCTGAACTGTGAAATGAGCAGCATATGCCAAATTCAGAAACTGATTGCGGAAGCTGCTGAATAGCTGAAGTGAAGCTGAAACTAAGCTAAACTGTCAAAATGGGCTGAATGTATTTAAAGATTTAGAAGCAAAAATCATCAAAAAGTGTAATATGTAGGTGAAGAATGGTGGAAAAAATGCTAAACAGCAAACAGAAAATTGAAATCTTTGAACACTGTTTAAAAATTAGACAGTTTAAATGTGTACACACCTGGCATTTGAGTAAGAATAGTTTAATAGTGAAATTTTCACAATTAGCTGAACTGTGAATTTTAGAAACATTTGCTGATATCTGAAACTGATAGATTAACATATGTTCAGATTGTGTAATGGATGGATGAATGGCTGGATGGATAAAATGTTGGATGGATGGATGTTAGATGGTTTATTGGATGGATAAATGGATGGATGGATTCATTAGACAAAGATGATCAATTTGATGTATCATATGTGTGGGTGTGTACTTCCATCTCAGCCAATCAGAGAGCTGGGATGGGGTTGGGCAGTTTCCAGCCTTCTGAGGGTGAATAAAATGTAAGTTACGTTTCTAGTTTTACGTACAGAGGGCAGAAAGATCAGAAAACAGCAGTATGTTATTGGCTCAGTGTTAGGTCTTTTTACATTCATTTCAATGAGACTTGTTTGAGGTAATCCTTTTGTGCCTGTGTTGCCATGGTAACAGATGACAGGGAGTGATTGGAGGGCAACCCGCACCCACGGAAAGCATCGTCCATGTGGAGACTAGGACGTTACTCGAGGTTAATCGTAAGCTGGACATTGGTCTAGCTGTGATACTGGTACTACTCAAAGATGGCGGCGCGGCAGTAGCACGCAGCGGCCACTCCGGAGCCAAATGGTGCCAAATGGTGCCTACGTTTTTGTGTATCATGGTTTTTTATCTTATCTTATTTTTCTTATTTTTTACTATGGATATCGTCGGTACTGGTGCCTGTACATACAGCAGCCAGACACTTTGCTACCTTCAAAACCCGGACAACGATATCCAAGAGGAGCTGCGGGAAATGCTACGAGAACTCGGCTTGCTCCGCGCACCAGGCCTCCGTGCACCAGGCCTCCAGGCCTCCGCGCACCAGGCCTCGATGCCTCATCGCTGCCTCATCGCTGCCTGATGCTGGCGTCCGGAGGAGGGGACATCGGAAGCGATGCGCGAGGAAGCGTAAGCGCGGCAAGCGGGCGGGAATCTGTCACAGGCTAAAAACAAACCCTAGCCGGCCGGCTCTCCCGTCCATCATCTTGTCCAACGTCTGCTCCCTGGATAATAAACTGGACTACATCCGACTCCAGCAGGCTACGCAGCGTGAGGCCAGAGACTGCTGTGTCTATATTTTCACGGAGACATGGCTCAGCGACAGAGTACCGGACGCCGCTATTCAGCTGGACGGGATGGCCTCGTTTCGAGCCGACAGAAACGTAGCTCTGTGCGGCAAGACTCGCGGTGGCGGCCTGTGTGTTTACGTCAACGAGAAATGGTGCAAGAACGCTCTGCTAGCTTCTCGCTATTGCTCACCGCTGGTGGAGTTTGTGACTGTCAGATGCAGACCATTTTATTTACCACGGGAATTCACCACTGTTTTCATTATCGGAGTGTACATTCCACCTGGCGCTAACACTAAGGAAGCGTTAGGAGAACTGTACACAAACATCAGCGAACTGCAAAACACACACCCAGATGGACTGTTCATTGTTGCTGGAGATTTCAACCATGCAAATCTCAAATCAGTGCTTCCTAGATTCCATCAGTATGTGGACTTTGCAACGAGAGGGGTAAACACGCTGGATTTGGTTTACACAAACATCCCCGGCGCATATCGGGCAGAGCCCCGCCCCCACCTTGGCTACTCAGACCACATCTCTGTCATGCTAATTCCAGCATACAGACCACTCGTCAAGCGAGCAAAACCGGTTCTGAGGAAGGCGAAAACCTGGCCGGCAGGAGCCACCTCTGCTCTTCAAGACTGTTTTGAGTGCACTGACTGGAACATGTTTAGGGAGGCTGCAACTTACGGCGACTCTACTGACTTGGAGGAGTACACGTCATCGGTGTCGAGCTACATCAGCAAATGCATCGATGACGTCACTGTCTCCAAGACCATCATCTCACGACCCAACCAGAAACCGTGGATTACTGCGGAAGTGCACACACTTTTGAGAACCAGAGACTCTGCCTTCAAAGCGGGAGATAAGGTGGCGCTTAGCAGAGCTAGAAATGAACTATCTCGGGCCATTAGAGAGGCGAAGCGCGCACACGCCCAGAGGATCCACAAGCACTTCATGGACAGCGGCGACACACGGCGAATGTGGCAGGGCCTACAAGCCATCACCAACTACAGGACGACAACACCTGCCTGTGATGGTGACGGCTCCCTCCCTGATGCGCTGAACAACTTCTACGCTCGGTTCGACAGGCAGAACGACGTGGCAGCAAGGAAGTCAATCCCTCCTCCGGACGACCAGGTGTTGTGTCTCACCACAGCAGAGGTGAGGAAAACTCTACGCAGAGTCAATCCACGTAAAGCTGCTGGTCCAGACAACATCCCGGGCAGAGTGCTAAAGGAATGTGCTGAACAGCTGGCGGATGTTCTCACCGACATCTTCAACATCTCTCTGAGCAGTGCCGTTGTTCCCACATGCTTTACGGCCGCCACCATCGTCCCAGTGCCCAAGAAATCTTCTGTGTCCTGTCTCAACGACTACCGTCCTGTTGCACTTACACCCACCATCATGAAGTGCTTCGAGCGGCTAGTCATGACACACATCAAGACCCTGTTGCCCCCCTCACTGGACCCACTGCAATTTGCATACCGCCATAACCGCTCAACAGATGACGCCATTTCCACTGCACTCCATCTTGCCCTCACACACCTGGACAAGAAGGACACACATGTTCGAATGCTGTACATAGATTTCAGCTCAGCATTCAACACGATCATCCCCCAGCAACTGATCGGAAAACTGAGCATGTTGGGCCTGAACACCTCCCTCTGCAACTGGATCCTGGACTTTCTGACTGGAAGGCCTCAGTCAGTACGGATCGGGAACTGCACCTCCAGCACCACCACACTAAGCACGGGGGCCCCACAAGGCTGTGTGCTCAGTCCTCTGCTGTTCACACTGCTGACTCATGACTGTGTAGCAACACACAGTTCAAATTACATCATTAAGTTCGCTGATGACACAACCTTGGTGGGTCTCATCAGCAAGAACGACGAGTCAGCATACAGAGATGAAGTGCAGAGGTTAACAAACTGGTGTAAGGTCAACAACCTGTCTCTGAATGTTGACAAGACAAAAGAGATGGTTGTTGACTTCAGGAGGATACGGAGTGACCACTCACCACTGAGCATCAACGGCTCCTCTGTGGAGATTGTCAACAACATCAAATTCCTGGGAGTTCACCTGGACAAAGACCTCACCTGGTCCCTCAACACCAGCTTCCTGTACAAGAAATCCCAACAGCGTCTCTTCTTTCTGAGAAGACTGAGAAAGGCCCAGCTTCCACCAACGATGCTAACCACCTTCTACAGAGGAACTATTGAGAGCATCCTGAGCTGCTGTATCACTGCCTGGTTTGGGAACTGTGCAATCTCTGACCGCAAAACCCTACAGCGGATAGTGAAAACAGCAGAGAAGATCATAGGAGTCTCCCTCCCCTCAATCAAGGACATCTACACCACACGCTGCATCCGCAAAGCCACCAGCATTGTGGCTGACTGGTCACACCCCTCTCACACACTCTTCACACTCCTGCCATCTGGAAGAAGGTACCGAAGCATTCGAGCACTCACATCCAGACTGTGCAACAGCTTCTTCCCACAGGCCATTCGTCTCCTCAACGAAAAGGGACTGGACTGATAAACGCATGCATGCACACACACTCACACACACACACGCACGCACACAAACACGCGAACACACATGTTCTGTCCTTAATTAGATAGTTTATTTTTCTTATATTTTTTTCATGTTGTAAATTTATGTTGCATGTAGCACCTTGGTCCTGGAGGAACGTTGTTTCGCCTCACTGTATACAAACCGTATATGGCTGAAGTGACAATAAAGTTGATTGATTGATTGATTGATTGATTGATTGATTGGTATTAGTGCGCAAAATGGATGTAATCTCAGTGAGAGTCACCGGACGGTATGGACAGGTTTAAAAACCCAAAATTGGCTTCACTGAAGGACTGGAATGATCAGTTTAAAGACTGAAGGCTGAGAGGAAAATTATCTCAGCCTGACCCAAACAAATTCTTGTTATCTGAATCTGACGCCCTGGCAGCCTTGAGCGGCAACAAACCCCCACGAAGGAATACAGACAGATGCTGTGTGTACTGAAACTCTAATTTACCTCTGGGATTAATAAAGTATTGATTTATTGATTGATTGAGAGGACAGAAAGATCAGAAACAGCAGTATGTTATTGGCTCAGTATTAGGTCTTTTTACATTCATTTCAATGAGACTTGTTTGGGGTAATCCTTATGTGCCTGTGTTGCCATGGTAACAGATGACAGGAATCTGCCTCAATATGTTGAAGTCCAATGTCGCATGACCTTTTACAATTTAAATAATTTTTGTATGTTAAAGTATCTTGATACAGTAGTGTCTAGAAATTTACAAAATGTTGTCGCTAAGCCTGTTGTCATGGTTAAGGATAGTGCATTTAAAAGTTAATACAAGATTTTGGAGACCAAGCTGGTCCATTTGATGTATTTATGTGTGGGTGCTCATTCCTGATAGGACAGAAGATGGATGAACACTCTCAGCCAATCAGAGAACAGCACTGTTGTCCCGCCTTTTTGTTGTTGAAGCTGCATTGAAATAAATGGGAAAAGCTGCAAATCACACAATTCAGCTTAAAGGCAGAAGGAGAGAAACACACCGACACATACACACGTGCGCGTGCACACACACACACACACACACACACCCTCACTTACATACACACATGCCCACACACACGCATACACACACATACGGATGCACACATACACATGCCCACACGCACACACACACACACACACACACACACACACACATACCCACACACACACACACACACACACACACACACACACACACACACATACCCACACACACACACACACACACACACAGACACACACACACACACACACACACACACACACACACACACACACACACACACATGCCCACACACACACACACACACACACACACACATGCCCACACACCCCCCACACACACATATACACACACATACACACATGCCCCCCCCCCCCCCCCCCTCCACACACACACACAGATAAGCAGACAGACAGACTTTGATCTCACTCAGACTTCAGCTTGCAGCTCTGAAAGAACGCGCCACCGTTTAACTTTTACAGTTCCGATTAGAAAAAAAGCGTGAGTGGCAGAAGGCTTTGGTGGTCTTCTGTGTAAAGTATTGTGTGCCTACCACGAGTCTTCTAGAAGATATGAGGAGAATATTTGAGCTGTTTGTGAGCCACACAAGTCTTCTCTATTATGGAGGAAAGCTGGCACAGTTCTCCTTCTGAGATTTGTAGCAGCAAAACCGTAAAACTTACAGCTAAACTGAAGACATCACTTTGAAGCTGACAGAAAAACCTACTAAATTTGAGAAAATCATTAGTGTACTATAAAAGATGTGGTCGGTGGAAATTTCTGTTTCAAGGTTTCATAAATCATGCATTTAACAGTGCTCAGCTGCTCCGATGTCATTTCAGACCTCTGAAACGTCTCATCGCCATTCAAAAACTGCTGCACCCATTGGAAAAATTCTAAATGTGTGAGCGGCAGAAGGCTTTGATGGTCATCTGTGTGAATTTGTATGTGCCTACCATGAATTTTCTAGAAGCTATGACGATAACATTTTAGCTGTCTGAAGCCGATCGGAGGAGAAAATCTCTGTTCCTTTAACATGGGTTTCAATGAGGGAAAATCTGGGTCTCTCCTCTTTCTGAGGCTTGTAGCGAAAGAACGGTAACACTTACAGATGAAATGAAACCCATTCTGAAAAGCTGATAAAAATTCATACTTTTTGAGAAATGATTTTTGTCGGTACTCCAAACGGTCTGGGTGTTGGAAAGAGTTGTTTCCAGAAAATGTGAAGGTCAAAAGTTAGTGTGGAACTTTCAGTTTAGAGTGGTGAGAAACAATTTTTAAATTTTGAATATTCTCGAAGAAATGAACAAAACGACCACAATGTTTGGAGTACATTCATGATTTATAGCTCAAAACGAAGTTATATCCGTTAGCTGCAAGCCAGCGTGCGTCTCATTTCAATCAGACTTATGGTTTTCTCAGGGCAATGCCAGAAATGGAGCAAAGGAGGGTCATTGCTCCTATCTCTGCTCATAATTTTTGTGATTTTTTTCTGAAAATTTCGAGCCGTACCTCAAATTCTACCTGTGATTTTAGAAAAACTGTAATAGATATCAGACTTTTTAACCAGTAATAGCTGAACGTCCTGTGAGTTTGTTGAAACTTAAATGAAGGCTCTAGGTTAAAGTTAACCTATAAGAGTAAGAGTTCAAAAAAGTGATAGGATTTAGCTGAAAATTGAGCATTCCCATTCATTTCAATGGGACCACAAATCACAGAAAAAGCTGAATATCTCAAAAAAGTATAAATTATTTTAATACCAAAAGTCATTGTCGGCATAAGCTGAACGAGCTGAACGTTTTGATACCAAAAATTGTGTAAATAGTTGAAGAATTGTGGAAGTAGTCAAATGCCAAAATGTACGGAAGCAGAATAATAAACTATAAAGAGAAACAGGAAAACAATTGTTCGAATGCTTTACAGCATTCAAACAATAATACAGAGAAACAGGATCACTTTAGTTTGAATGCTAGTATTCAAACAATAAATGAAGGCAGGGCTTGAACAGGCAAGGTTTTCAGGTCAGATAATCAGAACTGGTTTAGGAGTCTGGACGTTACCACAAAGCAGTGGCGGCGCCAGGGGTGAGCTGGGGGGCACTATAGCTACCCCTGGATTAGTCATTGCACCCCCATAGCACCCCCAAGTAAATACCGTAAATCCTGTAATACAGGCCCGGGCCTGTATTTGACTCAACCTCATCAAGCTCCAGGCCTTTATTGGAAGGAGGGCCAGTATTAGAGGCAGGCCTCTATTTCTATTTGAGCAAAATGAACTAATGGTTCGCTGGAGTTTTTGACAATTAAAATTGCGCCCACATTTTCAAAGTTAAATACATTTCTTTTAACAACAGTAGTTCCTGCTTCAGCCCTCTCCCCTCCCTCCCCCTGCTCAGCGGCCGCAAACTCACTGATGCGCCTGCAGCCTCTCGGAGTTCCTGCTGCTCGAAACATTAAAATAATTATTTCATTTTCTGTTCCTCACTTCTGATTACCTTCAATGGTGTCTGTTTGTTGCAACCACCAGGTACAAAAACTAACTTGTTTTTATTTGACTATTTTTCTGTCCTGTATCTGTTTATTATCTTCCTGCATCTCCTCTCAATCCTAAAGAGAAACTGCTACCTGGGTTCATTTATATTCACTTTATGAGTTACCTTTGAACTGCAGTTCTAAAAGATCTACCGACCGCAAAAACAGTGGAGTGCTCACTGCTTGCCGGCCGCATCAGTGATCGGTGCGTCACCAGAGGACAAAACAGGTGATGCGCCCCGCTCCACAGCGAAACGCATCAGGCGCAAATAAAAGACAGAAAACCTCAAAGGAAATGAACAGACATGAACGATCGCGTGTTAAATTAGTTTTTGAGGTGGCGACACCTGATTGTTACTCTTCCATCCATCTGATGTGGCTCTCTGTGCTTGTAAAATAATGAATGGATATTTAAATAAAATGCTTTATATTTTACTGCATTAATTTTACATCTGTATGCCAATTCTAAATGTAAAGATTGTCTGCGTAAACCTGAACAGGTCCAACCCGGTCTTACTGTGAGACCGGGTTGACGCGTCACGCTTGTGCGTAATCATATGCGCATTCTGAGCTGAAGAGGACGTGAGATTCTGGGATTCTCCTCAGCTCCTGGATGTGTCGCCACATTGGAGACAGGAACAAGCGCTATTCAGCCAAAGTTTCATAATCAGGGAACATTTTCTAAGTGACAAGTCTCGCTTCAGTCGGAGGAATCTTCCTGCATTTGTATTCTGAACAGTCTAAACATGTTTTAAAAAGAAACGTATGACAAAAGTGGCACCTGCTCAGTAAAACCACCAACAGGGTGAAAAATATCAAAATATTGTAGGCAGAGACGGGCTACAACTTCTGGATCCACTTTATATAAATTGTTTTATTGATTATCTTCTTATGAAAGATAGCTTTGACGTACACGAGCGACCGGTACCGGCTGCTGTCACCTGTTGTGAGCAGCTCTCTGCTGTCTGAGGGTAGGCCCCGCCCGCGGTGTTTTCTTTACTGTGGGAAACGGGTAATAATGGCTCTTTGATGGGAACAGGCTGCCGACCCCTGCCCTATAGTGAAGTCGACTAGTTCATACAACCCCTGCTACTGCTCCCCAGAGTGTTCTGCAGCATAATCAGCACGTTCTCTTTGAACTTGATATCAAATTTTCGCCTCCTCTTCGTCTCCGCACGGTTAAAGTTACCCTCGCGGTCTATCACTGGCAAATCAAAAGTGAGACTGATGACACAACCGCCCCCCGTACTTGCTTGTTACCACATTCCACCCGGCCACAATAAGAGACCGGCCATTATTCACCTCCGCCGACTCCGACACCGGCCAAAATTCGAGACCCGGCCTTTAATTGATAACCGGCCTGTATTAGAGGATTTACGGTATTAGATTTTTTTACAATTTGATTTTAATTTAACGTGTGTATGTGATAATATTTAACATACAAAACAAATATAATCAGTAAATTATCATATAGATAATAAAAACTTAAACCAAAACAGGAAACGTATGTTAACGTTTGACCTCATTTTCCACCTGCGAACAAGTAAAAGGTAGAGCTAGTGGTAAAATGGATCATTTTTTGTTGCCCAAATTTCCACGGATTCTGTCAGAAACAAATGAATCTTTGGAAGTGATCTCAGACCCACAGAAACCTACGGATCTAGATGAAGAGAGTCAACCCTCAACCGCCGCAGCAGTCGAGGGTTTTGCAGCTGGAAATGCTAACACTAATGTTAGCTAAACTTGCAACACTATAGATGACTTTCTGTGTGGCTGTATGTGTTTATGATTTCATGGAAAAGTCAGCAATTGTTCATATGTTTATGATACATATTAATGATTGTTTCAGGTGTTGTTGAGGTTTTGTGCATTGAAGGTGTTTTAGAGAACAATAGGTACGCATGACCACTTCCTCCATAGCACCCTCAATAAAAAGACTAGCTCCTTCATAGCACCTGCAGAAAAACATTTCTGGAGCCGCCGCTGCCATGAAGGCAAACAATCTGCCAGTGAGTGGCTGGTTCTCTGAGTCCTTTATTCCTTCTGTCTTGATTAGCTGATCGGCTGCAGGTGAGAGAGGTGACTCTGCCGTAGAGCTCATTAGCTGGGACGTGTACACCTGTGCGTCTCCATAAGCCCTCCAACAACCTGTGGATGAAAAAACACCTCCCACAGCCCTGGAACCTGACACCTATCAGCTAATTGTTTATGACTTGTATTTGCTGATTATCTAGAATCATACACCGCTGATCCATAACTGGCAACAGCCATGAAACTCATGGAACGGTAGTGAGACAGTGGACTTTTGCTAATAAAAATGCACTGCAGTACCCACATTTGATCAAAGGATGGCGTTTCATAAATGTTTGTCAGTACCTCTTGACATCTTGGTACAATGTGTTTTACTGTGACACAAGCAGTGTTTTCGATCCATTTTCTGTCTTTTTCTTTGTGCACTTGAATTATCTTATTCATAATGAGGCCCTTCTTTATCACCAGTTTTTAAAGTGACCCAGACCTTTTATCAGCGTGTTGATCTAAGAGCCGAATCTTTCAGCCTCAGTCATGTTGGCTGACATTAAATTAAAATCCTACGTTTCCAGGACTCTCTCAGGAAACACTCGAATGCAGGTGGGGGTGGTGGGGTGTTATCTCTAATGCTTTTTGTTTTGAATGTACAAATTGTATTACCATGCTACTCACATCCAAGTTTGAATCTAACACCTTTTTTTTCTGTGTTGCTAATTGCCTTGGGTCTCACTTAAGTCCCCGCAGCTCATGAAGTCTCTTTGTGAACGTCAAGCTCAAATCATTCCACATCCAGGTTGGTTTTGTAATTAGTGGAATAGAGCTGTGAATCAACTAATGCAAGTAAATACAGAAAGCAAATTGTTTTCAGTAGGAAATCAGGAGGGGATGAAACAACTGTTTTTGAAAAGGTTTGGGAAATATAAAAATCAAATGAAACAAAAGTAAACTTTTTTTTTTAATTTCAGTTTCTCATCTCACCCCGTTGTGCAGAATTTTTCAATGCTCATTTTTGGAGTTTATGTTTTCGTCACTGACGATGATGCTTGAGACTTCTGACGTGTAAAGTCACCAGCTTCACCAACATTTTGTCACATCCATTTTAAAGAGTGATGTCAAAGTGTGAAACTTTCCCTGTGCAACACATCTGTAATACCAAAGCTGCCAGCAGCTTCTGCGCTTGTTCAGACGTTATATTTAAAGTTTAATGAAACATTTTGTCTCTGATTTTATGAGCTGTTTTTCTAGCCTTCTGACATGGTATTAATTATGCACTTAAATGTGATCTACAGTCAAGGGTGGACTGGGACCAAAATCCGGCCCTCCCCATTGGGAGAGCGGTGCGGGTGGGGGGACTCAGTATATCAGTTTAGTGTTTAATAACAGTTTAACATGTGTTTAAAATATATTTACCTGTAAAAATCTTTAAATGACGTGAAATAACCACAAGCTCTTCAATGCAATCATTGACGGAAATCATTCACCAGTTATATGCAAGTGGCAGCAGCTCAATCCAAAGTAGGTCTAAATAGTCTGACGGAGCAAAATTTCAAAAAGGCCATTAATTTAAAAACACTATTAATGCATTTAGCTGTTGTAACAGGACAGAAAATTAGTCTAAATGGTAGAATGCCTTCTCCAGGTCAAGAATGAGGTCCTGCCTAAAGTAGAAGATACAAGCGGCTGGAATAAGTATAATCCCCCCCCCCCCCCCCACCCCCCCCTCCGTAGTGTCTAGGCTCTCCCTTGGAGGTGGGGTGAGAAGCTTGGTCATCTGGGCGGGGCTTGGGGTTGATCTACTGCTCCACCACATCAAGAGAGGCCGTTTGAGGTGGCTCTGGCGTCTGGTTAGGGTGCCTCCTTGGTGAAGTATTCTGGGCACGTCCAACTGGCAGGAGATGCTGGAGGGACTATGTTTGTCGTCAAGACAAGGAACACCTTGGGATTTCCCCAGAGGAGCTGGCCCAAGTGACTAGGTAGAGGGAGGTCTGGGCCTCCCTGCTTAAGCTGCTGCCCTTGCGACCTGACTCCTGATAACTGGAGGAAAATAAATGGATGAATGTTGTAATAGCCATGATGACAACAGCGCTAATATGCAGTTTCCTGCTTTTTTATAACCAGGTTCGTGTAAATGTGACATCACTGCAATGTGACTGGTTTCGGTGTTGGTAGTCGTCCATTAATAATAATAATAATAATAATAATAATAATAGTGTTGATGTCTTATTCCTCATTTGTGATATACATGTGTAGCTGTGAGAATCAAAATTTGTGCCCATTTCATAATTCACTCAATATAAAAAAAGAAAGAAAAATCCATTCACTTGTGCGTTCCAATTATTAGAAGTTTTATTTATTTATTTATTATTTTTAGCTTTGTTTCCCTCATGCACAAAGCTGCTCTGCCTCAGCCAGCCTCTGTTGGAGTGAGCGAAATGTCCCAAGCACAGATTAACTCTGCAAATGCACCACAAGTACCCCAAGCTGTTTCACAGCATTGTCTTATCCTCTCAGCACAACTTTTGACAAGCTTGTAAATAATGCAGGGAGACTCTGCGATGTTAACCAGCTTGGAGGCAAAGCATGCACACGTAACAGCACACTCTTACACAGATCCCCCCCTTTTACCCTGTAATATCTCTCTGCATATCACTTTATCCTGCTGCAGGAGCTTGTCTCATTCAGCTATGGTTACATTTATTCAGTGAAACAGGTTTTTCATCTCTATTTTAGTTTTCATACAGTTCACACCTTCCTCTCTGCCCCTGTCGCAAACAGACGGTTGTACAACACAGCTAATTTGACCACAAACAGGGTGATATCCATGATTCACATGTTTACACCAAAAGGTTAGCAGGGGGTTCCAATTATTTTCTATGATTCAGGGGGAAAACTGGTGTGTGTGTTTGCAAAATAAAACCTTACAGGTGCACAATTCTGAATGGTCAATCCTAGCATGCATATTTGCATGTTGGTATATATGCAAAAAGTAAATTTACATTGGAAATAAAGCTAATTATAGCTGTAGCTACATCGTAGCTCATCCCCACGCATGTGAATGTGTGTGTGAATTGTTGAATTGTTGTGAAGCGCCTTGGGGGGTTGTAGAACCCTAAGAAGGTGCTATGCAAATGCAAGTCATTTACCATTTAGTGTTGTTGGATATTATTCTACAACTTGAAATTATGAGTTGCATAACAATAGAAGGCGGAGAGATTTGAAACATGCTTACAAATAAAAGCAGTACAACTTTGGGATGCTGATTCTTTATAGTGGGGACATTTCAATAACTGATAGCATGGCTCTACTGGCCATTGGGCAAGCCCCGCCCCCTCGGTGGAAGGCAGTTTCCTGTCTAATGTCTCAGTTACAGAAAAGATTATGTGCACAGACTCACTGGTGCAAAGGTCTCATCCTAACTGGACAAAACAGCTGAGTCGTTACTACTCCGATGAGCGTACGGCAGAAAATGACAAAACAAGTCCAGCCTTGTTTAAAAAGACAGACAGACCATCTTCATGGTGTGATCAAAGCCAAAAGCCAAATTAATATTCCTCTAAAATTACACTAATTATAATAATTAACAGTTGTCTCTTTAAAACAACAAAGAACAGAACAATTAGTCAGATATTTGTGATTTTGGTATGTCTTGGATTGCACCATGCTGCTTGGTGTTAACGGCTTCTTGCTGTCTATATAAAACAGCATAATTGCCTTTTTTTTGGTACAGTGGATTTTATTTAAATGATGAAGTTGTCAAGCAACCAGATAGGAGTCCTCATCTTTAATAGCTGACTTGGCCTAAAACATGAAAAAAACTTGATGCAACGCTCAAAAACATACTGAGAAATGTGTAGTTCTCTCAAACTTGGCCTATTTTTTGCAGCACAGGAAAATTTTCAGGTAAAGTCATTCAGAAATCAGTTAGCATTTTTTATACAATGTGACATTTGTGCTGACAACACCAGAAACAGGAAATAAAAGTGAGCTTTGGATGAGAGTCCGACTGGAGATGCATGATACTGCACCGGAAGGATAACAGAGACCTACCAATCTCATGTGGCACAAACGAGAAACTTGGTTTTATGTAATTAGTTACAAATATTAAATGTGTTTAAAGATTTGTGAACAGAATTCAGGCATGTCACTTTTTATGGGAATTAGTCTACATTTATTCCCTTTTTTGAATAAATCATTAGTTCAATAGATGAAACACGGTGCCGTTTCTTGAAACGAAGAACTTTGAATTGGCAAGGATTTTTATGTAGTTGCAGCAAGTGGACAAATTAGATCAATAAGACAGAGGTGTTTGCCATTTTACAACATCTCTTAATTAGGAAAACAGAGCAAGCAAATGATGGATAGTGACACCAAAATGGCTCGTAGATGAACCATATTCAAAGCAGAGCACAGCTGCACAATATTTAGTTTCTGGCTCTCGTTAATTTCACCACCAGACTGTTGATTATGTTTATTACTGTTTTGCCTGCAGAAAGGACTCCCTGTTGGTGGATTAGTATTACCTGGTGTCAGTGGAACCAAACATTTCTCTCGGCACAGATGGATAAATGACTGATGAAAAGATGTTACTTTACAGACCCCCCCACCCCCAAAAATCACATTTTTAACAGAAGTATACCAAAATAAACAAAAAGAGCAGAATCTGCACACTTCAATCTGCAATTGCGAGAGTTTTATTTTTCAAGCTTTTGGTCAAAAGACCTTCATCAGGACGCAACACATTCTCACTCCCAGCGCGTCAAAAACAAACGCTTGGTCAGCCACCCTCCACGTCAGACCCCTGACGCCAAAAGTGCCCTTTTTCGTTACTTATGTGCGAAAAGGTTTTTTTTCTCCCTTATTTGACTGCAGATCCCAATGCAGCTTTACACTGACGCAATGGGATGTCCACAGCCAGGGCACCAAACAAGCCCATTGTACCTCACCTTAACCTTATCCTCTTATTTAACCTTCCCCTCACCCCTATCCTAACCTTAACCATCTTGCTAGCGAATACGTTAGTGATGTGCCGGTCACTCTAAAAGCCGGCTCTATGAAGTGAACGGCGGGAGCCGCCTCGTCATTGGTCGAGTTTGGACTAAGCCAACACGAGGCGGAGGGTTCCACTACCACGGTGGAGGTTAAAAGTAGAGGGTATGTGTAACCTCCCCCTCGCCAGATGGTATGTTCTAACGTTCCCCTTGGGCGGCAAATACGAAAATTGACAGTCAGACTCTGACTGTCAGAGTCAGAACGCATGGGAAACAAACGCTTGATTACAGTGAGAGTAACGTTTTAGGTAGTAAGAGGGTTAAGGTTAGGGTGAGGGAGAGGGGAAGGTTATAAATAGTGAAACGTTAAGGTTTAGGTGCGGTTAAATGAGCTGGTTCGGTGCCGCATCAGCGGACATCCCATCACGTCAGTTTTACGCTGCATTGGGATCTGCAGTTACAAAAGGGAAAAACCCTTTTTGCACATAAGTATAGAAAAGGGCACTTTTGGCGTCTGGGGTCTGAACAGGACGTGCACATTGATTGGACAAGGTTTTTCTAGGATTGTACGTTTCAATTGTGATTAAAATTATTCTTTATTTTGAAACAAAAATGTTAATTTTTAGATGGCATCAGCATGTGAGGTATCTCAATGTTCTCATGACAAAACTCTAACATGAGACTGTGCTCTAACCTGTCACATAACAAGCTAAATGAAAGTCAAACATTTCAGATGGACCGTATGACAGCTGCTAACGTTGGCCCTGCCCTACTTTACCTCTACATTACAGTTCCTTTATCCATGTCCCTCCTAGAGCTCCTCTCTGACCTTCATGCTTATTTAGAGCAGCTGATTTTTAAAGTTAGCAGAGTTCATCCTTGGTAGTGAGTTCACTCACTCATTTAAAGATATCGGCCAGAGGCAAAATTCGTTTGAACGGCATGTGTAAATGTGTATTAAAACCTGAGATGAAAAAGGTTTTTGGATTTTGACAGCTGGAATGTAAGTAAATCTGATGTTTGTGACCGGCGCGGGAAAAACAGAAACTAACTTCCAGTCTAAGCCCTGGGCAGCTGGTGACGTTTCACATGGAGCTCTGCTGAAACAGCTGTAGTAAACAACGCCTGACTCCGCTGTTTCTGCGTTAGCGTTATAGCAGAGAACATTGTGTCATCAATCAGATGTAGCTTCTGAAGCCTCTGCTAGTCGGTCAGATTTGTTTTTTCTCTGGGATACGGCGACCAGAACGGATATTGGATTACCGGAGAAGTTCAACCGAACTCCGACCCCGCCAGCTGGATATCACTACCAGAGGTGCAGACATGTTTTGGACCGTTTGACTCAGAAGACCTGCGACTCGATTTGGACATAGAGGAGGATTCTGTTCATCTTCAGAACCAAAATCCGTACAGTTTGTTTACTTTTCTTAAATATTTCATTTCTGTGCTCCACTGGGAGCTCTAAGCTGACGAGTTTTCAGCTGGTCTTAGCTCCATCATGTGTCCCAATATAGTTCAGTAATCTACAGTTTTACTGTTGTGTGTATTTATTGATATAACTCTGGAAAATATTTAACCGACAATTTACCAGAATAAATCTTCCTGATGCTGGAGTAACTCCTTAGCTCGACTCGTTGTTTGCACTAATCCAGGATGTCATGGAGGTTCTTATGTTGAAATATAGAGATCGTCTTTTAGATTATATCTGTGTGTGTGTGTGTGTGTGTGTGTGTGTGTGTGTGTACGTGTGCGTGTGTGTGTGTGTACGTGTGCGTGTGTGTGTGTGTGTGTGTTGTAGCTTTCCCAAAGGACTTGTTCTTTCCTTACCGGAGCTAACACGGTTAGCAGTTTTGCTGCAGTCATGCTAACGGGACTCGTCTAGAGTGCGGTTCTAGATGGATTTATCGATGTAGGTTATTATTTTAGATCAGACCTGTTATTTAAAAATACGTGTAGGACACAGACACATGGCTCAGACCTTTTGCTGCAGCTGTAAACGCAATTTTACATAATAATTAGGAGCATGAAAGTAAACAAATAACAGTGATTCACAACATTAGCATCAGCAGCTAGCTTGTTTTACGTGCTGGAGTGACGTTTGCGAAACACAGTTCTTCACTGTCTGGAGGAGAGGATTTTGATTTTCTGTAATGATTTATGACAAAAGTCCTTAACAAAATAAAAAACTGAACCCAGTAAATGTTTATATAGATACTAAAGTGTAGTTATTCTGCATTTCTACAATTTTAATGCCGAGCCAATACCTTTAACCCTTCACCACTGAAACCAATTTGTTTATTCCAATCCTCCTAAATAATCCTCCAATCATCCAACTGGAATCCTTAAGGGTCCCGTAACGTACATCCTGTCAGAACAGGCCTTGGAAGCCCAGGTGTTACTAGAACCAGGGGCGTCGGACTGGGGGGGGAAAGGGTACCGTTTACCCAGGGCCCACTGCAGGGAGGGGCCCTGAGACAGCTTTGAATAAAAATGTTTTATTGTTGTTGTTTTTTCCCCCCAACTTACTTAATGTCTTAATAAACGTCTCTTTACCTGGACAAAGAGGTTAAGAAACTGAATTTCGCCTTAAAAATAATAACTGAATAATCTCTGAGGCATCTATCACCCCTTAAAAATGTGCAAAGTGGTTTAGTCCACACCAGCGGCCAGGGGCTGCACGGCAGCATGTACAGCTATGAGACATCGCAGATGCCGACAGCCAGAGCTGGAGGCAAGAGAGTCAGTCATGTCTTTTCCCAAGAAAGGGAAATCTGGCTTCCAGAAAAGAAAAGAAAAGAAAAGAAGGAGAAGGAGAAAAAGTTAATTGAACAGAAGCAAGTATTGACTAGATTCTTCAAGAAGGAAGGTGAGCAGCAGAACACAGTTTTAGCTGATATTAGCTAGCTCTCAGAAGCTGCATTCATGTTAGGTGTTCAGTGTTCATTTTTGGGAGCTTATGATAGACATTGTCCTCTAAAATATCATAAGCAAAACTTAAAAAAAAGGTCCCCACCCTGGATTGTTAGGGGATTGGAAAGGGCTTGCCAGAAAAAGAAATCACTGTATCTGGATTTTCTAAAAAATCCAACAAAGGAAAAAGAAAAAAGGTATAAGGAATATAAAAACAAATTAACTACAATAATAAGGAAGCAAAAAAAGGAATATTATGATCAGCTTTTCCTAAAACACAAAAATAATATTAAAGGTACATGGAATGTGTTAAATAAATTAATAAGAAATACAAAAGAAGCAGGTATAGATATTCACAATAAAAATGGAAAGAACATTGCAAATGAGTTTAATAAATATTTTGTGAATGTTGGCCCTAATCTAGCTAAAAAGCTGCCAGAAGTTGACATTAACCATGAAATAAATAAAAATAATAATACAATGTTTTTGAGCAGTGTAAGCCAAAGTGATGTGATCCAAGCGGTACATAGTTTCAAAAGTTAAAAGTCCTTAGATTTTCATGGGATGGATATGTCTCTCATCAAGGAGGTTATCCATTGCATTATTGAACCTTTTACTTATATTTGTAATAAATCCTTTTCAAGTGGCACAGTCCCTGAACAAATGAAAATAGCCAGAGTTATTCCTATTTATAAAAGTGGTGATAAATGATTAGCTTGTAACTATAGACCTATCTCTTTACTGCCACAGTTTTCAAAGATACTTGAGAAACTTTTTGTAATTAGATTTGAAGCATTTACCAACAAGTTTGATCTTTTAAATGACCATCAGTATGGGTTTAGGAAGAATCGTTCAACCTTATTAGCAGTTATGGATTTGGTAGAGCAGATTGCAACAGCAGTGGATCAAAAACTTAATGTAGTGGCTGTCTTGATTGACTTGAGTAAGGCATTTGATACAATTGATCACACATACCTGCTCAAGAAATGTGAATACTATGGTCTTCGTGGTAAAACCAATCAATGGCTTGAAAGTTATTTAAGCAGTAGATTTCAATATGTTAATGTTAATGATATAGATTCACAGCTTGAAAGAGTAATATGTGGTGTACCGCAAGGCTCGGTGCTCGGACCGAAATTATTCAACCTATACCTGAACGACATATTTTCTGTATCGTCTCGGTTAAAATTTATTATGTTTGCAGATGATACAAATTTCATTTGCATGGGAAAAGATATGAGTAAATTATTACAAGAGGTTGAAAACGAATTGGATTCAATTAAAAAATGGTTTGATTACAACAAGCTATCACTAAATGAAAATAAAACCAAATTTATGATATTTTCAGGGAAAAGGGACAATGACGGTGCTAAGCTGTATTTAAATGGAGTCCCAATTGAACAAGTACATGAAACTAAATTCCTAGGTGTGATTATTGATATTAAACTCAGTTGGAAACCACACATTGAATATATCAAACGGCAAGTGTCTAAATCTATTGCTATACATTATAAAACTAGTGATGTACTAAATAAAAAAGCCTTGTTTTTAATTTATAGCCCTTTAGTTATGCCTTATTTGTCTTACTGTGCAGAGGCTTGGGGAAATGCAGTAAAACATGTGTTGAGACTGTATTTAAATTACAAAAAAAGGCGATTAAAATAGTTAATAAATTGGGATACCTCGAACCAACCCATTATCTATTTATTCAAACTAAAACGCTAAAATTAGGAGATATTATTAAAGTAAAATTCTTAGAGATTCTTCATAAAGTAGTTAATGATAATATCCCAAATTGCATAAAAGTTTATTTCAAACCAAGAGATGATCATTATAATCTCAGAGGTGTATTTATGTTTGAATGTGTAAAAGCCAGAACTAATGTGAAATCAAGATGTGTTTCCGTTCTTGGTGTGAAATTGTGGAATGAGTTATATGATGATTTGAAGAAATGTACTTCTTTACTAAAGTTTAAAGCAGGTGTAAAGTGTCACATATTTACAGGGTATGAAAAGTAAGTATAGACATTAATGAATTTTCATTGTGGTTATTTATATTGGGGAAAATAAAAGAAATGTATATTGGTTATGTATCTTAGGTGGAAAATAGGGTAGGCTAAAATAAGCTTTGCTTCTGCCTATTCCTTTTTTGGTTTAAATTCAAATTGTTAATATTGTTTTGTTTGAAAAAAAAATTTTATGTTAATGCTATAAACCAAAATAAAGACCGAAAGAAAGAAGAAAGAAAGTGTTAAACGCCTTTAGTTTCACCATCAAGATCAAATAAAAATTAATTACTGTTATCAGTGATAACACTAATAAATTTATATATATATATTAATCAGAATTATTATCGCGGGCGGCCGCCGCCAATTAATTTGCGGACCTCGCAGTAAAAACAGGTTCACTCTGTGTGGATATTTCAGCTCCTTCCCAGTCATGGACCAGGACAAACTTGGTATCGATGGATTAGCGGTAATCTCAGGAATGTGAAGCTGCCACTGTTTTTTGTATAGCATGATGACACTGGTGTTAGAGGATTGTTATTGACTTGGTTAGATATTTTAAGCCTATTTTAAATTTCTTTATATTTGATCTTGAAAACGGACAATCTTATAATTTGGCTGATAATGCAGGAATTATAAAATTTAGAGTACATTACATTCACAGAGAGAACCTGGTTTATTTCATGTCATATGTATTTAATATATCAATATATATCAGCAAAGCTTAACATCATGAACCATGACAGACATGACTGAAGAGCAGATGAAGATATCATGCCAGGCACTGATGAGAAAATATTACAAGGATCTCACAGCTGAATTGGAGAATGAGATGCTACACCTGAGAACAATATCTGGTGCCACATTTCCACACATTCAGTCTCCTCTTGAGCTGCTTAATGCCATCTACAGGATGCAATTACAGAGCATTTTTGGAGAAGTTTGTATTGGACTGAGGATATTTTGCACACTACCTGTGACTGTTGCTGGGGGTGAACGGGCTTTTAGCAAACTGAAACTGGTGAAAAATTATTTGAGATCAACAATGTCCCTGGATAGACTGAACAGCCTAGCTCTTCTTTCTATTGAAAGCCAATTAGCCAAAGGATTGGACTTTAAAGATCTCATAAGTGATTTTGCTAACATGAAGACCCGTCATTGGGCATTTACTGGAAAATAAATTCCAGGATTTTTGTTTGAACACATTGTTGGCAAATAAAAATAATTATATGTGAAGTCTGGGCATTTCACTTTTATTATGCTGGCATTTGTATTTGCTCAATATAGAGGTTAAACTAAGATCATATTTATTGTCTTGTCTTATAGCATGACAAAAAATGTGTTAGAGAGATATTAAGTAATTGAGCATGGGGGCCCACCTAGAAGACTTGTACCTAGGGCCCAGAATTGGGTGCTACGCCCCTGACTAGAACTAATGGTGTCTCCTCACCAGCGTGAGCCTCCAAACTGTGAAAGTTGGTCTCCAAACATGAACTTTAAATTCATGCATTTATCTCCTCTTGTAACACTTTAACATGTTTTAAAAGGCTTGTATCATGATAAGTTACACCTCAAAGACCAAAGATAAGATAAAACATTATCATAAACACTGCAGAGACGTCATTATTTATGAAATATGTTATTTTCCTGAGCCATTACTTCAGCCAAGAAATAAGATGCATGGATTTGATGAAACCATGCTGTCTCATGCAGTCCTATATGTGTAACACACACACACACACACACACACACACACACACACACACACACACACACACACACACACACACACACACAACACACACACACACAGCAGCATGCTAGAATCATGTGAATGACTAATTTAACTACACTGAACTGCTTTAGTAATAATTTAATCTCTTATTCTGGAGTAAAATAAAGAAACAAGCTAAATCATCACATATGTGTGGCATCAAGAAGCATCTTGTGGTTCAAACACAGGGACGGAGCACAATGTTTACACCTGAACAGTATCAGGATGTTTTAACTCACAGAGGCCTGCAGGTCTTCTGTTTTATGAGCAGAGCGAGGAGAATGCGCCTGTTAGGAGCGCTAAACGTTATTTTGCCGCTTCCGCGCGGAGCGGTAGGGAAACACATTTCAAACACAGAACCGAGTCCGGCTACCGAACCGAGCAGAATTCTGATGACGTCACACCGGTGCGTGAAGGTGCGGGTTCCAACCCACAGGAGAGGAGGGAGAGAGGAGGTAAACAGGGAGTGGATCACAGGGACTGAACTGATGTTTTCGAGCAAAACTGCAGTAAAAATGGCTGTTTGTCCTCATTATCTAAAATGTACCCCCCCACCCCCCTTTTTAGATGCGGCGCTCATGCAGGTGTCTCTTTCTGTTCCGATGCTGCTACACGCAATATTTTTAATTTACTAAGCCTACAATTTATTTTTACTCAGTAACGGATATGATTTAAAATGTAGTGAATTACTAGCCTGGCAAGCCAGACTAAATAAATGTATTATTTAGTCTGGCCATGCTCCATTGACGGCTCTCGGTTGTGGGGCGGGTTCTACCGTTGTCTTTCAAATGATCTCCACATTCCACTGGACAATGAATGTGACATCCTCTTGTTTCACTCTGTTGCATCATCCCACCCACCAGGCATATAGAGTGCTCTGATTGGCCCACAAAGTGGACAAAGCTCTGTGATTTGTTCACTAAGCAGATAGAGCACTATGATTGGCCCACGATTACGGACCAATCACAACTCTTTATGTGTTTGAAATCCCTCTAGAGAGTTGTGATTGGCTAGCCAGAGTCCTGGTAGGAGCTGCTGAGGTTCCAATGGAGCATGCCTAGACCATTCTTTGCAAAGCAAGAATTTGGTCTAGTTCACTAGGCTAGTGAATTACAATTCTTTTTTAAAAACATACTCAAGTAAAAGTAAAAGTACAGCTTTTAAAAACAACTTAAAAAGTATAAATATACAAGAAACCTACTCAATTACAGTAATGTGAGTAAATGTAATTCGTTACTTTCCACCTCTGGTTCTAACCCCCAATGCAATTCCTTAAAGATGAGCATCAAGCAGAGAGGCGGTGGGTACCATTATCTAAAGTCTTTGATATGATCCAACCAGGATTTGAACCCCAGTTTCCCAGTCCCAGAGAAGACACGTACACCACTAGGCCACAGAAGGTGTGGTTTGCTGGATAGCTAGTAGTTGCATGCATTGATTCAACAAGGAAAATCTAGCTTTTCTGTATTTTGCAAAAAATTCTCAGCGCATGAAAATAATGATAATTGTTTTTCTTCTTTCTACTGTTGGGTTTTGCCTTTCATCGACCAACCAGAAGCGTGTCAAGAGACACTAGCAACGCCTACTGAAACATTCAGCCTCGAGTTGTTGATATGTTTCAGAAAATGACTCCGTCTGGCCTCTAATGGGCTTGTACTCTAACACGTGCACATAAGAGGACTGGGAAGTGGTGAGCAGATGGCTCGTCTCTTTCATTGAAATGAAGCAATGTAATCGAGGGCTGGAGATTGTTTTATCGGAGTCTTACTTAAAGTGTTTGGCTAGAGGCACTAATGGTGAAAACCTCTCCAACAGTCCCACGTGCTTTCAGTCTTGTTCGTTCAAGTGTTATTTATGTTCTGTGGATGTCAGGAGACTGAGGGTTTGAATGACACTGGTTGATTTTTATTTTACATAATGCTGCTGCTCATACAGATCAACTACCTGTTTCCTGAGACAGGAAGAAGTGTTCAGGTTTTATTTTTTGTTTGTTTGTTTTTCACAACAAGACAGCTTTGTTCATATTTTCCTGCCAATGCCAGTTGGTTTTGTGTGTCTCTCTTTCGATTGGCAGCCTTGTGGGCAAATCTGACACCAAGACGATGACTAGTACTGAATGGTAGATCAGTGCAATTCCAAAAGTTTTTTTTTCCTTCCTCTGCCTAAAAAGCAAACATGCCACACTAGACACGAGGATTAAACAAGGGACTGTAAAGGGGGAAGAACTAACACAAACCAACACGTGTTTCTTTATCCCCCACATCCTTCCACTTACTGAACATTCACCTATGAAATTTTAACTAATTTTCTTGCCTCGAACTTAATCGTTCCAATATTTAAGGTTCTTGCGTTCATCAACTTTTTGTATTTTCAAACAACTTTCTTAAATATAATAGTCAAAATATCCAAAAGCTATTTTTTAATGTTTTCTAACAGTTATTTGTCCTTCCTTGCTTCAGTGTTTCCATATTGATGCTTTTATAAATGCTTTAGCCAATCTCATCACACAAAAATACCAAAATCTTAAGTTAAGACCCAATTGCAGGGATCAGCCTGGTAGATTGCTTTAAGAACTTAATAAAAAAAAACTGAAGCCAGCAAGTAATGGGATAACTAAAGAACCGACAGGAACAAAAAACTGAACCAGGTATAAATAAAGCTAGCAGGTGAAGGGAATGACGAGGACTTGGTGTGTTGATTGCTGATTACTAACAACAAGCAGGCGAGACTAATAAACTGACAGAGGGAGGCAAGACACAGAAGATAAGTAAAGCTTCATTTACACGAGGGGCGCGGAACCCTGGTTCATCAAGGGCAGATATCCAGCATATTTTAGGCCTAGTCCACACGTAGCCGGGTTTTTTTAAAACGAATATCCGCCCCTCCAAAAACTTGCATCCACACCACCTCGTTTTAAAAAACTCTGTCCACACGTACCCGGATAAATACGTTGTTAAGGACATGCCAGACCTGTAGGCGGCAGTACTTCCCCCGTTCTTAACCTCGTCCTTCGTCTGTGGTCTTCTGCAAGGAGCAGTAATTCCGCTTGCAAACACAAACAAGCAAAAGCGCTTGGACAATTGATAAAGCGAGCGCAGCTCTGAGGGCTTCCATGATGTCGGCTAGTGTAAACACAGGTCGCACACGTGATGTCAGCGTTTTTTTGTTGCGGAAAGTTACGTTGCGGACCTTAAAACTCCAGTTTTGTCTGTCCACACGCAGACACCCAAAACGGAGAAAACACAGATCTTCACTTTGGCCGGAGTTTTTAAAAAAGATCCGTTTTCGTGTGAAAAAACTCAGTTTTCGTGTGGATGACAGGCCAAAACGTAGAAAAGTATCTACGTTTTGGCAGATCCCCGGCTACGTGTGGACAGGGCCTTAGTTTAAACCTTGCCTCAACACACTTGATTTCAATCAACAGGTGATGAACAGACTTCTGCAGAGCCTGATGAGCTGCTGAGCAGGTGGATCAACCACTGAATCAGAAGTGTTGGAGCAAAGACATGCAGGACACCAACCCTTGAGGACCATGGTTCCCCACGCCTTATTTACACCAACGGCGGAATGGTTGTGGATCGAAATCCGAGTAGCTTCTGTAGTGTCTAAGAAACTACTGCAGCTGCAGAAGTTGTTTACCATATGTGGTCAGATGATCCGCTCTGGCCCATGTAAGCATTTCTTTGTGTGCAGACAGTTTACCTTATATAGAAAAAGATGGTCTTCTGTTATCTAAAGCTGGTGTGATGAAGGTATGGATTGGTTCATTCAGTCTGAGGAGATTCTTCCCCCTCTTTGCATGGGAGTGGAAATGTGTTCCCCAAAGCAAAAAATAAATAAATAAATAATAAAAAAGAGTATTTTGGGCATCGTTCAGGGGATTTTCTTTTGGTTGAATTCCTCCTGGTTCCTGGTGCATCAAACCTGTACTGATGTGGGCTCTTTAATAAAGTTTTCTGATGTTTAAGATTCTGCCTCAGTGAGTCTTTCGTCAGAGCATTTTCATTGGCTGATTTAAGGTGACAACCCCTGGCTGAATTCACTACATGCCATCAAAGACCAAAATCAAGATCACTGAGTCCAATTAGAGCATTTCCACCAGCTGCGCTGTGCTGTGGGACCAGCATGTGGTGCTGCAGAATCTTTCTGCATGGTTTATTTGTCCAGACGCCGCATGCGGATTTTCATGAAGTTGAAGAAATTACGTGAGTCAGACAGGAAGTGAGACATATGCCAGTAAGGTGCATCTGGTTTTTCAAACAAAAGCGGTTGCACCATTCTGCCCAGCTTCTTTAATGAAAGGGATATTGGTTTACAGCAGGGGGAGGGAACCCTGGTCCTGGAGAGCCACTGTCCAGCACGTTTTAGAGGTTGCTCTGCTTCAATAAAGTTGAATCACCGGTTCAACTGCTCATCGGGCTCTGCAGATGCCTTTTAATCACCTGCTGATTAAAATCAGGTGTTTTAAGGCAGGTCAACCTCTAAAATGTGCTGGATAGTGGCTCTCCGTGACCAGGGTTCCCTACTCATGGTTTACAGTGTAAGGAAGCTTAAGAAGATGACTTTGGATTTTGTGTAACAGCTCCTTTTTACACAGCTGTGAACAACTTTCCAAAAATATCCGGCGCACAATCTGCATTTGGTGTAAATGGCAGTGAATTCATAATCTAGATGGATTCCCAGCCGCATCGGTGCCAGTCCTACTCAGTGTACATGAGCACAAGTCTAAATAGGTCAAAGTTAATGCTAAAGGTGTTTCAAGCGAGCCGCTGCCATTCTTTACATTAAGAACAGCACTTTTGCAGCAAGTGAAAGATTGGCATGGCTGCTGCCTATCCATCCTTGAATCCTGCCTTCTTAAGTTCCAGCACCACACCTTCTAACGATCAGCACCATGGACAGCGGCAGGTCTAGTTTAAGCCTCCTCCCTTCTAAACGTCGTGCACGTACCCACTTCTCGGTTTCAAAGCTCTCGCTCGTCCTCTGACCCTCCTTCCCTCTCCTGGGCAGCGGGGATGGAGGGCTGCACTGATTTAGCTGCAGACTCGCTCTTGTTGAATGGGAGACCCCCCCCCCCCCCCAACCCCATTACACCTATGTTTCACAGCCCCCCCACCCCCACCCGCCCCCAAATGTTAGAGTGCCCTATGATTATTTTCTTTTATAAACCAAAGCCATTTCATTTGACAATTGGCCAATCTAATTTTATTAAACACAACTGAGCCAATCTTTGGCCAAATAAAGCTCATCAAAGTGGATTTCCAAATGTTGTTGTATTTAATGCAATTAAGTGACATTAACTTACAGTCAGGATGATCACATCTAACAAAGACTCAAAAAAAGGAGAGTACTTTTCAAAAATATGGAACAGATTATAATTTGTTATTGTTTTGGTAAAAAAAATGGCTTTGTCGTTGCATCAACAGGCTTTTTTAGGTGTTCATTTCATGTAACAAGATGTGTATTGCAGTTCCATTGCAGCCCAGTCACACTAATAAAACTTTCTAATAGTGAAACAATTAGCTCTTATAACTGCCGTGAGTGTGTAACGACTCCGGTAGACTTCATTAACAGCCTGCCCCCTGAGAACATGGAGCGTCACAGTAATTTAAAACCAAACCACAAACAAACACTCACATGAGGAACACACACACTCACACACAGAGGCATCTGTAATCTTAGATCCCTCGAGGTTAAAGTTTAGCCTCGTCAGCTGCATAAACACAAAGTCATTAAGAAACTTCACTCTGGTTCCATCTCTTCATCCTGACACGAAGCTGTACTTACTCACCTCGACTCTGATTTTACTCTCCTCCCCCGCTTTAGCCTCCCCCACCAATTTCTCCTAAATAACTATTAAGGTAACAACCATTAACAGCAGCTCCAATAAGGTCATTATTAACCCTTTGGTTAATTACCTTGATAGAACTTCAGTAGAAAGACGGCTCGGAGCATTTCGGGAAATTCCCCTCTTTTTCCTGCGGCAACTTTTACTATATGAATACTAAGGTGCAGTTAAAAACATTATAATGTGTCTCTGACCAAAAGTTTTGATGAGTGACTGTTCTCAAGGTTAATAACCTCTTGCGACATCTGCAAAGGTCAATCACCTTCTATTATTTATCTTTGGTACGTTCTTGCTGTCTTTGACTTCTAATTCAATGTTTGGTTCTTTTTTAAAACACAGAAAAGGTTTCTCTTTACCTTGCTGCCCACGGATAAACGGAGCAGGAAGTGACGCCACCATCAGGAGGATGTTTGCAGCTGCAAACGAAACTGTCAGCAGGGTAAAGAGAAACCTTTTCTTTGTTTTGAAAAAGAACCAAAAAATGGGACCTTCTATTATTATTAGACTTTTAGAAAAATCAAAAGGTTCTTTTCAAAAATAAGCAATCAAGAAATCACACATATATGGTAATGAGACACATGCTTGAACCATGTTGCTAATGCACTGGAACTCATGAAAATGCATACAGGAACAAAAATAAGATTGCCTCAGGCTACGTGTGCAAAGACAGGAATCACTTGTGAGAGGAGAAAATCACGAGGCACTTCACAAGAACTGAAATAAAAAAATCAAACAAAATTAAGGAATAAAAAAATAATAAAAATGAGAAAGGTAAATAATTGTTATTTTTTAAAAAAGTAAGGGAAGGAAAGGAGAAAATTAATAAGAAAGAGGTCATCCGTGGATCCTGGGAAAAGCTGAACTGGTAGAAAAAGGGTAGCGATAAAGGTCACACACACCAGCCTGAACAGGTGAGTTTTCAGCTGCTTTTTAAAGGAGACCACTGAGTCCACTGACCTCAGGCTCAGGGGGAGAGACTTCCAGAGTCCGTGGGCCACAGCAGCAAATGATCTGGCACCTTTGGTGCACTGCACAACCAGTAGGCTTTGACCACTGGACCTCGGCGACCTGATGGGGGTGTAGGGACTCAGAAGATCACCAATGTATGATGGGCAAATCAAGCCCCTCATCCCTCCACCATTGTGCTTTACACCTGATATGATGTGGTTGTGCTCATTATCTATGTTTCATTTCCAATGTGCCTCTGCATTGGGATCTGTAATTTTGCCTGAGATCAGCACCTTGGGCAGCGCCTGTGCAAGCGGCCAATCTCCTGATCCAGCACTGTTTCCTGCTTCTCCTGATCAGCACCCTGGAGAGAGGCATGCAGCTGCACCTTTCAGTCGTTTGGAGGTGCAGATCTGTGCTGTTGTCCCCTGTGTGTTTTGACACAAACTTGTTTTAAAAGAGAACTTATAGTGAGCTAAACTGCTTAGCTGGCAGCAGTAGCTCAACAGGTTGAGCGGGTTGTCCAGTAATCGGAAGGTTGCAGGTTCGATCCCGGCTCTGGACAGAGAATTCTGCTGTTGTGTCCTTGGGCAAGACACTTGACCCACCTTGCCTGCTGGTAGTGGTTGGAGGGACCGGTGACACCTGTGCCCGGAAGCCTCGCCTCCATCAGTGCGCCTCAGGGCAGCTGTGGCTACATCGTAGCTCATCACCATCACTGTGTGAATGTGTGTGTGAATGGATGAATGATACACTGTATTGTAAAGCGCTTTGGAGTTCTTACTCTGAGAGGCGCTATACAAGTGCGGGTCATTTATCATTTATCATTTAATATAAGTGACCATGCATGAATGAATACGTTTCTATCTCATTTAAAGATCCCAAAGATAGATACTTATAAAGTACTTGTGCAGGGATTTACAGCTTACAGTATATACCAACAGTTTAATGTCAGCAAGACAAATTTAGGTGGCATTTATGTTTCAATGGAAGCCATTGAAACATAAATGCTACTCAAATTTGTCTTGATGACATTAGGCTGTAAGCAGAACTCTGCTTTTATTGCTCGTATTGAGCAAAACAATTTAAAAAATGCATGTTTATGAGTATATTAAAGATTAGCTCATGGAGTTAATCTATTCAGTGTTATTGGATTTTGTAGTGTTTTTCGTTTTTCTCAAAGTGTCTAACATCCAGCTGGTGGATACAAATAAATAAAGAATGTATTCTGCCTTTGGCTGCAGAGCTAACTTAGATGGGCAGTGGCAAACACAAAATACCACAACATTAGAGAGTCAGCACTGAGGATGAATCAGCAAGAGAGAAAAAATAAAATCCAAACAAAAACAGACTGGACCTAAAGTTGTGCTTTAAACCTCAACCACATTTAGTGAATCACCTAGTCAACAGAACCTTTGTAATACTGGAACTGCAGCAGAGGCCCACACCTCCAGCAGTCCCAAATCATCCGTGTTAAATATTCACCAGATAGTTAATAATGTACGCTGCGGTCTGCTACAGCAAGTGAACTCATGTTTCATAATCAGTTTTATCTGCTGTGGCTTGTTTTCCTCAGGCAACCTGTTGCTCAAAAAAACACTGCAGGAATTAATCCTTTAAATCTTTTAACAATATTATTAATCAAAATGTTTAAAGACCAAGTTCTCTGAGAAAGTTTTTTTTTACTTATTTTTGAAAAATTGATGCAACACGAAGGTTGTCTTCTACCCCTAGGTGTTTCTTAGTTTTAAGGATTCTGGCCCTCCCTCACAGGGAACGTCCCTTACTTAAAAGGATACTGTCCTTCCTTGGTCAAAGAAAACAATTGAATGGAACAGACATACTTCACGTGACCTTGCATGTATCCTTGCTCAGTTAGCTAAATGGCTAAGAAATGGAGGACACATGCCTACCAGACTCGTCCTCTGTTTAATTCTACACAGAGAACTAGTCTGAATACTCACAGGCGGAGAGGCTCCTGAGGGGCGGGACTAATCAGCTAAAAAATAACCAATCAGAAAAAAGGCGGAAATGAAGACTGTGTCGTGTGACGCTGTAATTTTTTAGCTGTAGTCAAAAATGGCATCTGGCAACGGTGCAACCATCTTGCTTTAAAAGAAAGGCTTTTGGTGCTTCGACATGTTGTGGTTTTAAAGACGCGTCCACATTATTTAGAACAGAGAAAGTGCCGCTTCGGACACAGCAGCTAACTGTTAGCATAAGCAACTCCGCAGCACAGCAGAACTCCTTCAGGCTTGAATTATTTGTAGAGCAAAGCAAATCTCACTGGTAGATTTGCGTTATTGTCCTAATATCAGGAAATAAGACTCTAAAACCTGGGTGGTGGGATGCTTTGCTCAGCGTTGGGCGGGGGGTGCCTGCTCATCATCACCCCAGCAGAAAAGGGCGATTTCTGGTAACAGGTGATGGTTGTACCCCTTGTGCAGCAGTACCGGGACCAGAATGAATAGAGTGTGTATGTGGGAGCATGAGTGGGTGTCTAGCGTTCATTTTTGTAAGTCTTAGGTTGTATGTGCATGTGGGAGCATGAGGGAGGGAGTGTGTGACTGTGTCTGCTTATGACTGTATATGTCAGTCGAGTCTTGGACTCCTCCCCTCTCCTCAGACTTCTTGTGCTACTACACATCTTCGCCAACCCTCCCCCTGCCACATTTGGTGTCTGAGTGTGGTACCTTGGTCTGCCTGAGTGTTTGCAGCTCCCGGGTCAGGGGGTTTAAGATTTCTGGAGTTTGCCTGATCGATCCCGGTGGCTGCCTGGTGGGATCTGAGTCCCTGGGCTCTGTTGGGTACCCGGCGGGGGTAGTCGCCCCTGGGTCCCGGGTTGCTGGGTTCCGGGCTCGGCCAGCTAGGGGGTGGGAGGCTGTGGGCGGGCCTGTGGGCTTGCCGCTGATATCTCCCGGGACTCTGCCGGCTGCTGGTTGTGGCCCCCAGGGGCAATCCTCTGCGCCTCTCGAGGGGGGAAGGGGCCTTTCTGGTTGCAGTCTCCCTGGGGTCCCTGTACTCTGGGGCAGCTCCTGGATCTCTGGGACTTGGAGCTCCTTCCATCTCCTATGCATCTCTGGGGGAAAGATCTGTGGCCCCTCACACTCTCTATTGGACGCTCCTGTAGAGAAACCTTACATATGCAAGCGTGTGTACACACATAGGTGCTCACATGGTGCTCTCATAAGTATGGACTTGGGCACGTTCAACACGTCTTAAGGCTGTCTGCACTGTGAGTTATCATCGTGTGATTGTTCAGTAAAATCAATCAATCAAAGATACTTTATTGATCCCAGAGGGATGTTGATTTTATAGTTCCTCATTAAGTTGACGCAGTGATAGCTTGCTCCTGTTGTATTGTTGTGTGTCCCCTTCTTTTTTCCCCCTCTTTCTGCAGGTCTAGAAGAAGACTCTTGTTCATCACTGATTGTTTATTTTTGTGGAACCCCCCTCCTTTTGTTTCTTCCTTTCTCTTTCGCCTCTGTCTCCATGTCTGGTCGAAATTTACAAAGCCTTCAAAAAACAATAACAATAAAGTTTTAAGTATCAGGAGTGATATTAATGCAGAAGCTTTGATGCTCCACTTGAGAGTAAATCTGTAAGGCTTGTCACCAGCATTCAGACATTAATTCTGTTAACTTCACAGCCAGACAGGACATGGAAAAAAAGGAGCTTCAATTCCCACCTCCAACAGAACTTCCAAAATGTTTGGGGGGAAGCAGAGGACATTGAGTCCGAATGGGCGCTGTTCTGTGCCTCCATTGTTGAGGCAGCCAACCGGAGTTGTGGCCGCAGGGTCAGCTGTGCCTGTCGTGGCGGCAATCCCTAAACCTGCTGGTGGACACCGGTGGTCAGGGATGCAGGTAAGCTGAAGAAAGAGTCCTATCAGGTCTTTTTGGCCTGTGGGACTCCAGAGGCAGCTGACGGGTACCGGCAGTCCAAGCGGATTGCGGCTCGGGTGGTTGCGGAGGCAAAAACCCAGGCGAGGGAGGAATTCAGTGAGACCATGGAGCAACACTTCTGTACAGCTTTGAGGAGATTCTGGTCCACCATCCAGCATCTCAAGAGGGGAAAGCAGTGCGCTACCAACACTATTTATAGTGGGGATGGTGTGCTGCTGACCCCTACTTGGGACGTTGTGGATTGGTGGGCAGAATAGTTCGAAGACCTCAATCCCACCGACACGTCTTCCAGTGAGGAAGCAGAGTCTGAGGACTTTGAGTTGGGCTCTCAAATCTCTGGTGCTGAGGTCACTGAGGGGGTCAAAAAGCTCCTCTGTGGCAAAGCTCCAGGGGTGGATGAGATCCGCCCGGAGTTCCTTAAGGCTCTGGATGTTGTGGGGCTGCGTTGGCTGATGTAGCTCTGCAATATCACGTGGGCATCGGGGGCAGTCCCACTGGACTGACAGACCAGGGTGGTGGTTCCCCTATTTAAAAAGGGGGACCGCAGGGTGTGTTCCAACTACAGGGGGATCACACTCCTGAGCCTTCCTGGTAAAGTCTATTCAGGGGTTCTGGAGAGGAAGGTCCATCGGATTGTCTAACCTCAGATTCAGGAGGAACAATGTGGTTTTCGTCCTGGCCGTGGAACACTGGACCAGCTCTATACCCTTAGGGAGGTCCTGGAGGGTGCGTGGGAATTTGCCCAACCAGTCTACATGTGTTTTGTGGATTTGGAGAAGGCGTTTGACCGCGTCCCTCAGGGGGCCCTGTGGGGGGTACTCCGGGAGTATGGGGTACCAGGTCCTCTGATACGGGCTGTTTGGTCCCTGTAAAATGATAAATGACCCGCACTTGTACAGCGCCACTCAGAGTAAGGACTCCAAAGTGCTTTACACTACAGTGTATCATTCATCCGTTCACACACACATTCACACTGATGGTGATGAGCTATGATGTAGCCACAGCTGCCCTGGGGCGCACTGACAGAGGCGAGGCTGCCGAGCACAGGCACCACCGGTCCCTCCGACCACCACTAGCAGGCAAGGTGGGTATGTATGAACGGTGTCAGAGCTTGGTCCGCATTGCCGGCAGTAAGTCGGGCTCATTCCCAGTGACCCCCAAATTCCACTACCTCCGCTCCTGTCCACCCCCGCCTTCCGCAGCCGCTCGCTTCCGAACTCAATTTTACTGGTACCCGCACTACAATGGCTCCGCTCCGGTGCGGAGACCTGAGGGGGGCAAACAAGCATGCACGGGATTTTCGAGATCTTGCGATACAGTCCGAGGAATAAACGCGGAAGTTAGATCCAAACACCCATTGTGTGGGAGAAGCATCGAAATGAACTGTTTAATCTGCCCATCATTTGTGTTGAGAGATCAGCAGTGTTTGGATCAACAAAGTGTGACTACTTTTATAGTAGAAACTGTATTTATGGCTTACTTTTGTGCATTTAAACTTCAGCCGCCATTGATAGTTGTTAAAAGTTGTTAAACCTGTGCATACGAAACAAAAAAATGCCTTTTGTTTATCGATTTATTGTGAAAAACGGAAGTTGTGCTTGCTCCCTTTCCTGTTGGGCGGTTGTGATTCCTGTCCATTGACTGCGGAGGTGCTCCGGCGTCCGCCGAAAATAGGATCAATACTATTTTTGCCGGACGCCGGAACAGAGGGCGGCACACGGCGCCGCACTGCTGAAGCACGGCCGCAGTAGTGGAATTGCTCTGATTGACTACAATGGGACCGATTTTGCTCCGGCGTTCGTGTCGGAGCGGAGCGGAGGTAGTGGAATTTGGGGGTTAGAGTTGGACTCCGCCAAGGCTGCCCTTTGTCACCGATTCTTTTCATAACCTTTATCGACCAAGATTTCTAGGCACAGTCCAGGTGTTGAGGGCATCCATTTTGGTGGCCTGAGGATCAGGTCTCTGGTTTTTGCAGATGATGTGGTCCTGTTGGATTCATCAAAATGTGACAAGTGTGAAGCAGCTGAGATGAGAATCAGCTCCTCTAAATCTGAGACCATGGTCTTTATTAGGGATGCACCGATTAGGTTTTTTGCTGCCGATCACCGATACCGATATCAAAGAATGCTGATCACCGATACCGATCACGTGGATTGGCCAGAAATTTTCTACAACATTATAATGAGTGCTACAAACTACATAATCTGGGAATAAAGGAAATGTAACCTAATCTAAAATGGTCTGTATTAGGGTCGTCACGGTGTGAAAATTTAACCTCACGGTTATTGTGACCAAAATTACCACGGTTTTCGGTATTATCGCGGTATTTTTTTAAACGTGCTACATTTTCACACAATTAAATAAACCCTGTATGTCAGGAAATATTGTCCTCAGTTTGTGTCTAAATTTTGCCTAAAATGTGTTATTTTGTAATTATGTTGTTTATTTGTTTACATTTTTCCCCTTTAGTCTTTAAAATACCAATATTTGCCCATAACTTCTTATTTTATGTCTGTTTGATGTCATCATTTAAAAATATTAGATCAGATGATACTCAGTACTCAAGTAGCCTTCTAATCAGATACTTTTTTTACCCTTACTTGAGCAATCCGTATATCAGGAAAATATTGTCCTCGGTTTGTGTCCTTCCAGTGAGCTTTGCAGATGTGGGAAAATGTCATCAGGCAGTAATCGTTGTTAAATTCATAATTATTCTCGGAGAGAGACCAACTCTTATCTGCCCCTGGGAGCCCCGTAATGCATAGCGTCATTTCAACATGGCGGTGTCCGCGACACGGTTTATATGCAGGTAGCGGCGCTGCGGCTGCTTTATATAGCGACTCGTTGCATTCTCCCTCAACCCAAATCCTCGGATCACGCATTTTAGCTAAAACGCTAACGTTAGCTTGCCTTGCGTTGACTGTAGAGTTGTGGGTGATGGTCACGCAGATGTGTCATGACATTTGAAGCATTGCTGCCTTTCACAGACACTTTTTCTGCACGTGCTGCAAACAGGATAGCCGTCTTCTATAAACTCCCTTGGCATTCTTCAAATATCTAAAATATGCCCGTACTTCCGACTTTGTCTTCTTTGAGGGATAATAAATGTCCTCCTGAGCGCTGCCGTCTCCTCCTTTGACCATTATTTCAGCTTTAGCTTCAAGAAAGTTTTGTTGTAAACAAAGCGTGCGTCTGTGCCGCCAGCAACTTCAGCAGATAATACGGTGGCTGGTAAGGGTCACCGCGCCTACACCGCAGCCACGGTAAACCCACCAAGATAATATAGTTTTTTAAAAAACAAGACGGTTATTATTATTGTCAACTTTTTTTTTTTTTACCGGGGTTTACCGCTACACTGGTTACCGTGACAACCCTACCTGATCGGTCTGCTTTGATCTATTTTGAAAATTCCGATCAAAACCGATAGGGGCGCTATCGGCCAATTACGATCAAATGCCGATCCATCGGTGCATCCCTAGTCTTTATTAGGAAAAGGGTAGAAGGCCTTCTCCGGGTCAGGGATGAGGTCCTGCCCCAAGTGGAGGAGTTTAAGTATCTCGGGGTCTTGTTCACGAGTGAGGGAAAACTGGAGCGCGAGATCGATAGGCGGATTGGTGCTGCATCTGCAGTGATGCGGGCGTTGTACCGGTCTGTCGTGGTGAAGAGAGAGCTGAGTCGGAAGGCGAAGCTCTTGATTTACCGGTCAATCTACGTTCCTACCCTCACCTATGGTGATGAGCTTTGGGTAGTGACAGAAAGAACGAGATCGCGGATACAAGCCACTGAAATGAATTTTCTCCGCAGAGTGGCTCGGCTCTCCCTTAGAGATAGGGTGAGAAGCTCAGTCATCCGGGAGGGGCTCGGAGTAGATTCGCTGCTCCTCCACATTGAGAGGAGCCAGTTGAGATGGCTCGGGCATCTGATCAGGATGGCCCCTGGACGCCTCCCTGGTGAGTTTTTCCGGGCACGTCCAACTGGGAGTAGACCTAAAGGTAGACCCAGGACACGTTGGACGGACTATGTCTCTCACCTGGCCAGGGAACATCTTGGGATTCCCCCGTAAGAGCTGACCCAAGTGGCTGGGGAGAGGGAAGTCTGGGCCTCTCAACTTAGGCTACTGCCCCCGCGACCCGACTCCGGATAAGCGGATGAAAATGGATGGATGGATGTCTTTCTTTATAGGCATGGATGTATTGGTATTGTTTTATATTGATATCGGAAATTAGGAGTTAGATTACAAAAACTCAAAAGTATTTTTAAAAGATTAGATGAAAAAAAGAAAGTTCCGGCATGCCATTAGGCAGCAAACTTCCAAATTAGGCTTATAGAAACGGTTTAAAAAATTGATGCAACAGAGAAGTCAGAACACAAACAGCACAGGCAAAATGAACTTTAATGGCAGAAAAAGTCAAATATAAATCAAGTGTTTTTATTGACTGAGATCTGTAAATGAATTAATAAAGACGTTCCTCTCCCTGAATGTCTCATTAACGACCATCAGCTCTGTTCTCTGTGACATCTGAAATGGACTTAGCTTCAGCTTGACTCCGAAGACCTCACCACAAAGTCAGGCCCGATCCAGTCTCCGTACTGCCATACCGTTAGACCTCCCTTTGCTTTCATGTTCCAGAGTGTTTACCCTCAAGGCTACTTTTGATGTGTTCAGAAACGGACCAGTAAGAGAAGAAACCCCAACTTTCATTGGAAACGAGAACATCAGATACCAAACCACGGTGTCAAGCTGAATTATAGGAATGCTTTTCTGCAGTTATTAAGATAAATTTATTTGAAGCTCACACACATTTATGTACTAACATCATTCAGCGTGATAGGTTATTTATTATCAGCTGAGCAGCGCTGCTTTTCCCACCCACGGGACTGATTTAGTACAATAACAGTCATAAAAAAACGTCTCTGTCATCTCTTTTCTTTCTGCTCTGTTCTCTCTCTTTTTGTATTGCATCGTCACTTCTGGTTTGTTTCTTTTTTCAAAGCAGTAAAGATTGAAGACATTTATTTCACATTGCTTTCATACATGTAGACTTTGAACTAAACCTGCAGGCAGAAAATAGAGCCAGCTAATTATCAGTTTTTTTTACCGGTATTTTGAGATCTTTTTATTTTTAAAGGGTTTTATTCATATCTGCTGCCTCGGGGAGGTGTTTCTTAGAACGAGCAAAGCTGCAAAAAAGAACCAGGAGAATTATTTCTTTAGCCTAAATTATTGTTTTTCTGAAGACAAACGTCTCACAGCAGGAAAAGTGAAATATGTTGAAAGCCAAAAGCACTTTGAGACAAGCATTGCAAATGAAAACTGCATACATCGGCACAAAATGAAGAACCCGCATAAAAAAGTGGACATTAAAGATGGGGGTAATAAGTGTTTACCCTGCTAAAAGCCTTTTTATGCCTTTAGGCCACAGCATTAAGACTCCGTCAGCAATTCGAATGTAGGCGATACAAAGGATGTAAAATGCCTATTGACTTGGTTTTAAACAACATGCAGATAAAACCCCATGAAGTGTGCCTTTTGACCTACAGGGTTTCAATCAGGGATATCCAGTTTATTTGAATTTCTTCATTTCCAACACTGCTGCTAACGCTGATTAACTTTTTCCGCTTCGTCTCTGTCACATTCTGTCCCTGCTGGGTCTGTCTTCAGCTTGTGCAGCAAACAAGATGCTAAACGAGTGCCAATTACTTCAACCTGCTGGAATTCATGGGCGTGCTTGCACGGCACATAATTAGTGCTGTTTGCTTTCCGAATCGGAGCGGTGGGTGGAATAAAGGAGAGATTTTGACTTGTGACGCACAACTCTTTAGCTTGCACCACATGCTGTTTGAGGTTAATGCCTGTGATGTTGACTAAATGACAGATATTTTCCTGTTGCCTTTTGTTGATTAGCTGTGGCAGACGTCTTAGATTGGGCTGGCTCATTTGCATGTATCCAATGAACACTTTCTGCAAGTTATGTGGTTTGTTAGATATTTTGCCAATAGGGTTGATGCCAAAAGGTGATGACAAAGTTTAGACAAAGATCTCATTCAATGTGTTGCACTATGGTGCTTTCACATCTCCCCCTAAAGGTAGATGTGAATTTCAGCCAGGCAATCAGTCAGCAGTGGGTGTGTTGGGTCAGTTTAGCCCGAAGCAGGCCACCAGGAGAGGAGGCATGAAAAATGATCGGTTGAGCATGAAAAACACTCAGGTTACCCAGAGGTGAACACAACATACCCTACCAGGGCAAGTCCGTGCCATGCCAGATGTGAAAGCACCACATGCGTCTAAACTCTGGTTCATTCTATGTTTTTCACCCATCATGGACAAATGCTTCTTTGTGAACAGAATCATGTCAAAAAGAGTGAATGTGAGCATTATTTGCAGGTCTGTGGCCCAGGGGCGGCGTTAGGCCCAGCTACTTGGGCTGAAGCCCCGGATTTTTCATGAAAAGCCCCGGATCTAAATCGCGGAAGTAACATGCAGTACCAAAGTCCAACAGAGAGGGAGCAGCTGGCAGTAGTTTGTATTCAGCCTGCCTGAGCCTCCACCACCGAAGAAGAAGCCCTTCAGCAGCCGGCTTCTTCTACACTCTCTGTCTGAAACGCCTGAGTGAAGATGGACATAAGGACGTTTTTTAGACAAAAAGTACGGCGACAGAACCCCAGCTTTGATGAGACTGGTGTTGACTCAGGTTTGTGAGTCTTATTTGAAAATATTTGTGCTGCTGGTTTGCCTGAAGTTAGCTTATCAGGTAAAGTTGATGGAGAAAGAAAGGGAATATTTACTATCATCTCACACTAAACACTAACAGGAACAATACTCTGCCCTGAAAATGCTTAATATGTAGTTTCAGATTAAAAATTATGTGGTACAAGACATATATGATGTTGACTAGTGTGTGTCACGTGTGTGCGCGTGTGTGCGTGTGTGTGTTAAGCCCCGGATCTCCTTCAGTCCTAAATCCGCCCCTGCTGTGGCCTTCCAGTGTTACCCTCCCACTATCAACTTATTGAGCATTCTCATGACCAAATCCATCCTCCGACCGTCTTCAAGCAGAGTCAGAAAATCTACCCCGGTCTGCAATCGACCAATGAAAATACACCCCATGAGTTATGCAAAAAAAGAGTGATCAGTGCACAATGAGAGAGTTGCACAATCAGCATTAGCAACAAACCACTCAACGAGTGGAGGACTCCTTGATGGAGTTCAGAGTCTAAAATAAGTGTTAATGTTTTCAAGCATTTTGACTCACTGGCATCCTGAGCCGTGAAGTGTGTCAGCTCTCTGGATTTCACATATTTTAACTTTAGATGATAAATGATGAATGACCTGCATTTGTACAATGCCTTTGTAAGCCATAGGACTCCAAAGCACTTTACACTACAGTATGTGAACACTGAACTACGATGTAGCCACTGACATGCTGTCCTTTGCGATGGTCCAAAAAAGCAGTTTGAACAGCAGTAATGCCACCAAATGTGAGCCCAGTCTCTATCAAACTGACTCAATTATAGGTATTTTTATGTTTGCTATAATTGGATAGCTCTGGTAACCATCTTTAGTTTGGTTGACTAACAATTGTTTAGTTGTCCGTACTTTAAGTTCCAAGGATTATATTTAAATTTTTTGTCAGTGCCAAAGACAGAGAACAATCTAGCAGTAAAAGACTGAAATAAAGACCTTCAGCAATCATTTCATTAATGACTCTCAGCCAGTACTGCCTAAAAGGCTGGCTTGTTGCTATTTGCAGAAGTGATTATAGCCAATTTGTCCCATCAAATCCAATTCAACCTTTTATTTTTTTAATTTAGCACTTTAAAGAGCAGATTCACTGAAAACCCATTGTTTAACTTAATATTTTAGAAATATATCAGTGACTGGGTTTGTCATGCTGGCTGAATGTGAAAATAGTCTTCTACTAACATCTCCTGCATTAGCGTCTGATAGAAAAATAGATGGAAAAATGCTTAGTTCAGAAAAGCATGACAGTGTGACATCACACTGTCACTTAATGTTCATGGAGTCACCCATCTTGACTTGCAACGTGGAAAACTGTTGTTGGTTTAGCATCCAGAAACAGCAGAGGAGCTAACCATTAGTATTAGCAACTCCTCAACATGTCAGACTTCCTAAAGTCTTGTGCTATTTGTCGAGCTAAAACATTAACGTTGCAGAGCAAACTGAGTCATTGGTAGGATTGCCTTGCTGTTGGCCAATCAGAGTGCGAGATGTCCAAATACCAGGAAATATGACTCCAGATCCTGTCGTCTGAAGCTACTTTCTGCTTTGGCTGACTGCTACATCCTGAAACAAGCGCACCTGAGATTGTTTTCCTTCTGAGTATGACTTACAAGTTATTCGTTCCATACTAAAGACGACTGCAAAAGTATTGAAATATGAGTAAAGAGGCCCTTGTTGTGTGCTGTACAAACAACACACATGTTCTGAGTATACAATAAAATAAAGAAAAATAATAAAAGACAAAACAGCATTCAAACTTAAGGTAAGGTTAGAAGAAAAATAGTGTGGGCCATTTATATGGATACACCTTAATAAAATGGGAATGGCTGGTGATGTTAACGTTCTGTTTGTGGCACATTAGTATATGTGAGGGGGCAAACTTTTCAAGATGGGTGGTGACCATGGTGGCCATTTTGAAGTTAGCCATCTTGGATCCAACTTTGTTTTTTTCAATAGGAAAAGGGTCACGTAACACATCAAACTTATTGGGAATTTCACAAGAAAAACAATGGTACGCTTGGTTCGAACGTAACCAACCAACCTTTCCCATTTTATTAAGGTGTATCCATAGAAATGGCCCACCCTGCATATTAAAACATAAAGAATTAAACCAACTACTGCTTAAAAGGTGGCCAACATGTAGGGTTGAGATTCAACATCAGTCAGCTGTTGATGCACATTTATTGAAGACTTTCTGAGAGTTTCTGTTTGGTGGTTTATGAAAATTTTGGTAAGAGTAAAGAAAACATTCGTGTATACAACAAGTTTTATGATATTACTGTATGTGTAGTGTAGCAAAAGGAACACCATCAAGGAAATGAAGAAACTGAGTCTTTTTGTATTCCCGCAGAAGGGAATGGTGACATTTGGATTCAGGTTGCACATCGTTAGATTTTCTCTTTGAAGACTTCATCCATGCTGCTCCCTGCTGCACTCGAAACTATGACAAAAGCAGACGAGTTAACCATGTAAAAAGAGACCCGCGAGGAGAAGTTTAAACAGCCTGTTGTGGCAACTCCCCTGACGGGTCGGCAAGTGAGATGTCACCACTCGTCCCTGCGCACTGGGATCAGGCTGGTTGCTCATGTCGCAGTGACTTTTGACAGAAGTAGGAAGTGTCCCGATGTGTTCAGCCTCCTCTGGCAACAGAACAGCGTGCAGTGACAATGACAGGTTTCTGCTAATAATTGGACATTTTACCTTGTCATGAATAAAAGGAAGAATGAAAAAAGTGTGTTTGGTGTGCAAGAACGCTCGAGAGATAACTTCATCTTCTGCCATGCTTGACCTTTTAGTAATCACACCAACTCCCACGATGACATGGAGCTAAATCCGTTTTGTTTGCATAATGGCTCAAGAGACTGATGTGCTTCCAATCCCGTGAGTTCTAATTGTTAGCAGAATATAAATAATTCAGCTGCTTGTGTGTTTTATCTGTATCTCCAAAAATTTAAATGCAGAACAATTGTTTTCTTTGTTTTCATGCTGGAATATTTCATCTGCAAGTGGTCTTTTTTACTGTTGGGCAAAAACAGCAAAGTCCTAAAGTTTCACAGAGATTTGTTATAAAAATCATGATTAAACAAGTTTTATATTGCTTAAGCTATCAGATAGCAAAGCCTCATATCCTCGCATGTTTGGTCAATTAAATATGCACAAAATGCAAGAAGAAAGCACAGCAACTGTAGCTCCATATTTATCAAAGATATAGTAATACAGCAGGTTTTCTTTTCATTATGTGAAAGAAGAAGAAAACAGGGCTTGATTTACACATAGGCATGTAGTTGCTCATCCATCTTGGACTGCAACGGCAGTGGCTTTTGTTGGTTTTTGCAGACAAGAGAGATCCGAGTGCATCTCGGCTAGTAGAAGCTAACCATTAGCATTAAGGACTGCAGTAGCTCAGGAGATAGAGCAGGTTGTCCAGTAATCAGAAGGTTGTAGGTTCGATCTGCTCCGGCCAGATATTTCTGCTGTTGTGTCCTTGGGTAAGACACTTAACCCGCCTTGCCTGCTGGCGGTGGTCGGAGGGACCGGTAGCGCCAGTGCTCGGCAGCCTCGCCTCTCTCAGTGCAGTGGTAGAGTTGTACTGCTGTTAGCCAATCAGAGATGTCCAAATACAATGAATACTAACATTAAATACTTCAAATCCTGCAATTTTCTCCTTCCTGAAACAGGAACGCCAATGCTTTATTTCCATAGAACGACTCACCAGGCATTCATGTATACAAGAGACCACATGTGTGTGAGAACTTTAATAACTATGATTTACCAGAGACTTTACAAGTGTGTGGGTGACATGTCAGTATTTATTGTTTTCATATTTATTTTAACCATGCTTCATGATTTTGGCACGTGCTACAGTGTTAGCTTAGTGGTACCATGGGGGCATTGAGTTGCCACAGTGTTGGCTTCAGGGACAGCAGTAGCTAAGGAGGTAGAGCGGGTTGATCAATAATCAAAATGTTGCAGGTTCGATCCAGCTCTGACAAGAGAATGCTGCTGTTGTGTCCTTGGGCAAGACACGTAACCTGCCTTACCTGCTGGTGGTGGTGGGAGGACTGGTGGCGGCAGTGTTTGGCAGGCCTCGCCTCTGTCAATGTGCCCCAGGGCAGCTGTGGCTACATTGTAGCTCATCCCTACCAGCATGTGAATGGGTGAACGACTGATTGTGTTGTGAAGTGCCTTGGGGGGTTGTAGAACCCTAAGATGGCATAGGGTGGCGTATACATGGCGTATACAAATACAGGCCATTTACCATTTCCATTGCCCTCCCAACAGTGCTGCTTCTTCTTGACTGCGAGGGAAAATCTGTAAAAGCAAACTGCATAAAGCACGGTACGTGTGGGCTCTCCAGACATGCTGAACACCTAAAATGGCAGTACACCTAACTTTGCAAGTCCAAACGCAAGTCATCGGCATGCTACTTGATTCAACTCACAAGGACCCTAGACCATCACTCAAGCCGGAGCATAGTGGGGGGAACCCATGACACAGGAAGGACATCCAACAAGTTTGTAAGCATTATAGAACATTTTTGCCAAACATTATTCAAAAGAAAAGACAAAAGAACTTTCTAAAAACATTCTACTTTCTTTTGCTTTCTGAAATTCAAAATTTTGGACGATGATTCCATTTAAGCTGATCTCTACAATAAAACAAGAAACACCCAGAAGGAAGGAGATAAAGGTTTGTCGGCAGACAAAGAACCAGCTGCTGAGCATAAAACTGGTTGAAAGTCAGTAAAGAAAATAGCTTCTTCTTTTATGGTAAGATCTTCTGAGCTTCCCTTGGGCAAGGCACTAAAATCGTATGCTTTTTGTTCAGTATTGCCAAGTTGTTGCTCAGAAGGCATACATGTTCTTGATCCACGTGCATAAAAAAGGTTTAAGGAAAACTACTAATGGCAGACATGCATTCATGAATTTCCATCAAAAGCACTCTGCTGCACCTGAGTTGTGTGTAAGAAGCTGAGTGTAAAAATCTTGGGGTTTAAACCATCATGTGACCCGCTATTTATTACAATAAGTGTATTTCTGTCTGTTTATTTGGCGATTTAGGGAGTAGTTATAGTCTCACTCGCGATCATTTTCTTTTGTATTTCTGACTGTGTGTTTTGGTAGAAAAATAAACTACGTGTTTTATGTATCTTCACTCTGGCATCCATTGCATCCGTCGCTGATGTGCACGTGTCTGTGTGATTGCAGCCGGATGAGCGGTGACAAGGGACAGACAGCTCCTGTAGCTCTTGAGCATCTGCCGATGTGTCAAGAAGCTAACTGGGAGAAACACTGGGTCTCGTCTCCTTGTCAGGGTGTGTTGGTTCAAGCTTTGACATCACATCTTTTGGTCTGCTTGTTTCAGGGCTTGCAGCCAGTTTCCATTAGATGGCTGTTCTAGGATGACCTTATCTCAGCCCTGGCCTCAACGATGATCGGTATCATAATCGAACGCAACAGGAATACACTTTTATTCATTGTCTCATGTATATTCAATGTATGGGAATTGGCTCATATGCATTTGTGTGAACATCTCACAAACATATTGATTTATCAGGATGTGCTTCATACAGTGGAGCTGTTATGAATGATGCCTGACTGACAGAATTGATGCTTCTAGAAGAGACAGAAACATCTACTTATACATACGTGTTGCCATTCGTGCATCCAGTGCATCACAGTGTCATTTGAAGGGTTTTTGCTCATGCCTAATAGGTGGTTCTTATTTAAAAAATAAGACAGATGGGTTGGAGTGGTCTTTTTTCACCAGGTTCTCGGTATTCATTACAACAATTCATCAATCAGTGTTTGTTGGCTTCATATTAATCTAGCAAGTCTTTTTTTGTTCATTGTAAAGATTTGATGCCATATTTGTTGGGTGATATAAGCATGTGGAAAGATAAAATGACAACATTGACATCAAAGAAACCCATGGATTTAACGTTTTAAGGAATGCATAGTGCCCAGCAACCATCAGACACGTGTTTTAAATTAAAATCCTTTTATGCAGATTAATGGTGTTTGGCTGTTTTTGGTCAATTTTTGGAAATATTTTATCTCAGGCAATATTGCGAGAATTAGCTCTGTGTAAGCACTCAGTACGTGTTGTTAAGAATCCTCTACTACTACCAAATCAAAAGCTTAGTATTTGTAAAATGGACAAAGGCATTCCCATTTTGGTGTGGACTAAGGCAGAATATCTACTAATAAAAACTATGAAGTTAGCTGTTCATGCTGATGCTTTACGATTTGGTCGGGCCAAGTCTAATTTTGCCATGTTCATTATCCTTAGCATGTTTGGCTAAAGTGAATTTTTTTTTGCTCCATAGTCTGATGATCTTATTCAGTCTTTAACTTTTTAGATTTTGGTTTGCTTCAATGTTGGAAGTCAACAACCCTCTATGCGCCACTTACTTTCCAGATTGCTATGTCGATTCGTCATTAGCACACTCATATCTATTTACGTAATCACTCCTCTGTGTGCTCTGTGGTTTTCTTTGTTTGCTGCCAGATCCGTAGCCGATGTGCCGTCGGTCTTTACTTGTTAGTCTGAAGAAGGTTTTCTGCTCAGGCTATTTTGATTTCTTCATATTTCTCCTTCAAAGTGTTTCACTTTGTCGCATTGGTATACATCTCAGTTGCATTGTCTTATTTTCTTCAGTTTTGTGCTTAAATTTAAAAAAGCATCCTTAATTTTTAGTCATTAGATTTTTAGAACCTCAACTTGTGTCTAAGTAGTGAGCATTACATATCCCTAAATTAAAATGGTTTTTGTATTTGTTTTTTTATATATCAGCTTCATATGTGTCATGTAGTTGGATCACATTCAGCTTTGATGTTAAGCTGGACAAGGCCGCTGTCGGAGCCATGTTCCTTTTTCTTTGCTTTTCATCGCCGCCAGCGGGCTTTTTAAGGTCAAGGATAATTCTGTTCAAGTGTAGCTGATGAGAAAGTGGCAAACGGGTTTCTACTATGTGCTGTGCTTTAATTGGAGAGACAAACAGAACTTGCAAAGGAACACAATGTAACAAAGATTGACACAATGAATTTTGATTGCTCTTTAAAACGAAACCTACGAACAAATAATCAATAAACAGTATCATGAAAAGAAAAGCCAGAAAGCCTTTGGTGATCAAAGAGGTCAAACGACCTTACTGAAATGACAGTTTAAAGCAGAAATTTACACATTTAAGCCTCTCTCTCTGCTTCTTCACAGCTACATTTATTATTCTCATGTTAAGCTGTTTATAAAAGACTTACTATAATACTAGTCACTATACTGTACTATACCAGAATCTGAATCAGAACGGTTGCAAACAACTCTAGGGTCATGTGACTGAAACAAAGCTGCTGGAGGGGGCAGTTCTACGGTTGTCGTTCATGAGTCCAACCGCAGAGGCCAAGACACCGTTTTCTTTGTGGTGAGAGGATCTGGTCCGAATGGATTGGATGTTTGTGGTGTAATCTCATCCTCTCATCCACTGTACTGGTGGGTTGAATTTCTTCAGCGGCCTCAGGAAGTACATCCTCTGCTGGGCATTTTTTTATGACGGCAGTGATGGCGGGCTCCCACTTGAGGTTCTGGGTGATGGCGGTGCCCTGGAAGCGACATGAGTTACGGTAGGGAGTGGGGCTGTGTGCTTCAGTGTTTTCCCTGTTTCCAGGTGGTGGGGTGGAGTGCATGCACAACGTTCCACTTCTGTACGTTGGCCGTGAGCAGGTGTGTGTTTGCTGATTTGTAAACAGCTTGACAGTGCTGCTTATTCTGGGTACTTCTGCAAAAACGTGCACACTGATTTACATGATTCAGCGGTCCGCTCAAATCGCGTTGGGTTTTTGAACGTATTGCCTACATTTGACGTGATGACATGTCTATTGACTCCATTGACATATTGACCACTTTACAGACTATCACTTTTACAAATTTCTAAAAAAAAAATTGTTATCATGATAAATTCCTGAAAAGAAAAATACAATAGATTTGTGAAGAGGTCAGGTGGGAGTCTAAAGTAGTTTTTCACTCAGTCTTTTTGTCTGATTAGATTAGGTGATACATGCCCTTATCTATGATAAATATATTCCATTGACCCATATCGCTGCTGTGAATTATTCCACCAGAAGCCAACAAAAATCACTCACTCTCAGATAAATTCCTGGAGCTTTGTAAGGGACAGAGTAGAGAGGGATTTGACTCTATAGTAGATGGAATGACTGTTGGTTTAAACTCTTAATGAATGTGTCTCGGAGAAGTGCATGGATTCCACCAAGACTTCATCATACTTGGTTTCAGTCTCAACTGGAAAACTCCCTGAGATGAAAAACAAAGCAGCAGAAACACTTCAGCTATCAAATCGATCTGTCAGCTCCTAAGACACTTTAAGCACTGCGTGGTAGGATCTGGAGCCACTTTTGAGCCACTTGGGGAAAACTATCCTTCTTTGAGTGAATTTAACTCCCATCTTGAATGTGTCTTGATCCTTTTGTTTGCACAAAAGTCATAAAATATATCTATTTTTGTGAACTTTCCCTTGTAGACTCAGGTTAACCCTTGAAGACCGGCGGGAGCGCCGGCGCTCCCATTGGCATATCTGTGTTCAAATGCTTGCAGAACTGAAACTATATAAGATAGAACAAAATCTCATAGAAAATAGATGATTTATGTGGGTGTCCTTTATTCTAAGGAAAAGTAAATTGTATCAATTGTAAAACGATGTTTTTTTTCTTTTTTTTTGTTTTTTTTCCATATAATTTGGTGGTTTTTGGTGATTTGTACCATTTTGTTTGTTTTAATGTAGGTTTTGTGTTAGATTTAGTAAACAAGTAAAAATTACTTGTATAAAGGGGTACGGATATATAAGTTTCCACTTCAGCCTACTCCTTTTCAAACACAGAAGAAGGGATAATATGTATTTTTTCTGTTTGTGGTATTTTTTTTAATTATGTATGTTTTCTTTGATTGAAATAAACTAAACTAATAAAAAAAATGTTTTTTGCATATTAAACTGGAGTTACACTTATACCTCAAACACTGAACACATCCCAGAGCGCTGCGTATTTCCGCTTATGATTTTGCAAAAAACAACTAAAATGCGCAAATAAGAAAAGCGTTTTCATTCAGACACAGACACTATGTCGTTCTGATCTGCAGCTCACAGGGCTGCACACGCTAGAATAAACGTCATCACGTTGTCAACGTGAAACGTCACATGATTTTCACTCACCCAATCACCTGCTTTGACATCATTTTCCCGCGAATTGTAGTTCTTGTTGTCCCAGTCTTTCGGCATTTTCTTGTGCTTTTTCGCCATAACACCTTTAGACAAACACATCCTACACACATCACACATCCACTACAGTCTCCCGACACACACACACACACACCACTACGAACATTTTGATGAGTCACGGACCCCCCAAATGGTACATCTTCCCTCATCGAAGCAGTTGACGCCATTACAGCACCGGAGGATGTTTAAGTATATATTCATGCAATATTCTTTATTATTGTTATTAGTATTAGTGAGAGAAAAGGAAAACTATATTCTACTTAAAAATTAGCTGCAAATATTCAACATTATCATGTTAGACTCCTGCTGTTTATTATTATTTATGTTTTTGTTACAGTTTATATAAATGAGTGTATCTCAGAAACTACTTTATGGAGGCACTTTAAATAAATTTGTGGTTGTTAGAAAGGATTGCGTGCAACTTTCTCCTTTGACAATTTTGAGGGATAAAGCTGTGGTCTTTCTGTATAATGAAAAATGTGTAAAAACAAAAAAAAGATTTTCAATTTCTTATAGAAAATGGCTTTTTTTTAGTAAAATATTTTGTTGCTATGAACATTTTACATTTGTAAAATTACAATTTAGAATGTAAGGGTTGTGTTGCTGTATAGAAAGTTAAAATACTCTAAAAATGACGTTACGTGCCATTACGTGACGTTACAACTGGCACCACAGCATGTAAAAATGTAAATATAAGTTCTGGCAAACTTGTTCTATGGCAGGTCTTAAAGGGTTAATTATGATAATATTGGGATTTTTCAGATGATTCAATATTGAACTGCCATGCAAGATCAACTTCCCAAAACAGCAGCAGAGCTGCTTGCTTAGAAACAAATAAATCCCTTGAAGCCTGGAGGCTAGTTTATGAATTTTTTGGCAGCGATTCAAGTGAGACAGTTCAGGGAAGTGATCTGAATAAAAATTACAGACGTTTATTTGAAGTAACTGGAGTCGGGGTGAATAATCATCAACTTTCCCCCCTCTGCTTCTTTTCAGTCACATTTTCTTGATCATTTCTAACTGTCCGCTAGAATCAATTGTTCAGATATAAAACGAGTTCCACACGTTCTGACATGACTTTGAACTGGCACTGGGTAATTGGGGTCAAAGGGGAAGACAGACATTGATTTCTGTTGCATCACCGCTAACAGGAGTCCCATCACTTCGCCGGTCTCAAATATTTTCACTCACACACCTGCTCACACTCTCTTTATTGTTTCATCAATAAGATAAAACCTCACTTATAGATTTTTCACTGTCGCAGACGCACACACCTGTGTGCATGCAGATCTAAAAGCAGTTGCCTCGGCATATGGTGTGGGCCAGGCTGCCTGTTTAGCCGTAATCTATTCTGCTGCTGCAGCATGGTCCTTCAGGGAGCCTCGCACTGTCAGATTTAAGTTTGCTCAGTTGTGTGTGAGCATTTGGGAGCATTTTAAACGCAGAAGTGACTCTCAGAGAAGCAAGCTTGGCATAGCTTGTTAAAGTGAGAAGCAGCTAGAAGCTCAGGTGAATGTTTTTGTGCTTTTTGCAGTTTGTCATTCCTGTTCCTGTTTTTCAGAACATCTTACTCATGTTTCACATCAAATGATGACACAGACGTTCTGTTTGCTTAGCTGTTGTCGCTGCTAAAGCTGTTGAAGCTCAAATGCTAACAGCAGTGAGATACTGAGCGGATTAACGTAGGCCGCGTGAAATACCCTTGAGCCCATCCATGCAGTGGTCAATATTTGGGCAGCAGCATGGGCTGGTGGACGCAGTGATGTTCCTGGAGCCAAACTAGCATGGGTTGAATTCCAGCAGCACAGAATATTAGATGGGCTGCACCTGCACATGTCTGGCTTAATTTCAGAGGGATTGCAACAACCTCTGCCAAAATTTAAAGTACTCAATGGAGAGGCAGAACACAAGCAAATGATCTGAAAAAATGTTTAATAAATAAAACAGAGCACATTAGTTATGCTCCCCCAGTTGACTTAATCTATTCATTTTTTTCTTGTGGAATATAAAGTTCAATTTATCCGGATCCCTAAGATGGAATGTTCTTATTATGGATGCAGAAGAAAAGGGAATGTACATAAATTTTTATTTAACTTTTTTCAATATATACATATATATATATATATATATATATATATATATATATATATATATATATATATATATATATATATATCACTGTGTGTTTGTCTTTCTAACGACTTCAAGTGGCAGTGTGTATTTTTCCTGGAAATAGGGGGAAGTAGGTACCTAAATTTTTGCAATCAACCACTATTATTCTGTTGGAGTAAGACTTTACCAACGGCTGTCCGTTAGGGTCAAAAAGCCCTGGGGAGTGCAAATTTGAGCTAAATAACAAGCACGTCAGTCTCCCTTTCATCACTGGCAACAAGTAAAGAGGTAAATGTGTAAAACAACAACATTTAAGAATGGCGAAAGTTTTGTAACCATTTCTTACAAATCAGTTAATTCATTGTGTCCTCATGGGCTCCCATCAAAGGAAAGATGGCATCTAACATGGCATCGCCCAGAGACTTAGACACGCTCCCTCGTATTTTAGACCTTCTTTTTATGGCAATATGTTACAAAGCCACCAATATTTATCAACAACTGGACATTTTTTCATTCATTTTCAACAACATTTTGATAGATATTCTTAGAAATTAATGGTAAGAACTACACATTGTCTCTTTAATCTAATTGTTGAAATATCTCTCCAGCCTTCATTCGTTTCTACAGGAGCGGTTCATCACTAAATTAAACAAATCAGCTGTGTTCACGATCTAAAATGTGCAGGAAATGTGCTGGAAGTAGACTCCAGCACTAGGTATGTCAGCTCCATTTTTTGCAAGACCAACAGGTGGCAGCCTGCCAGTCTGAAGTTGCAAGTGTGATATTCTGACCACAGAATGCAGTAGGCTCTGGGCAACATTTCGTAAACACTATAAAGGGTGATTTAAGCACATAGTGGCTCAAGAAAATTATTAACAAATATGTAAACATTGCATTCTATGACTTTAAAAGGACATTGTATAAGATAACTAAACAGGCTGAGATTGAGTTCTAATTATTATAATTATTACTTTCTGCCCCATCAGGTTTTTGTTATTTTCAGTGATTATATATATATATATAAATATATATATATATATATATATATATATATATATATATATATATATATATATATATATATATATAATTATTATTATTATTATTTTTTTCTTTCAAGAGCTTTTTTCTGAGGATGTCTCAAGTCAATGGATTTGTTTCATCCCGAGTTTTTAGAGTACCAGAATTATCTGCTCATCGAGGTCATTCCTTTGCAGTCAGAAGTGTTGGCATGTGAGATAGGAGCTTATCTCTTTAAAATGCTGAGGAAAGCAGGTAGAAAGAAATGTCACATTTAATCATGGTTGACTTGTCAATGGAATCTGAGTTTGCAACACACAAAAACACACAATAGAGACTCAAAATCACTAGATATTAGCTGGTTATTAAAGGGGCTGTAAGTCATTATAATCACCAGAATCTCTAACTTGATTAATAACATTTGGATCTTAACAATGAAACTAATCTGCTATGTTTGCACCAGTCATAGGCTCAATATGGGCATAAGATTGTTGAGCCATTGGATCAGCTGATCATTTAAATGTTTTTTTCTTCACCTTTCTAGATTACTCTGAAGTTCACTCACCTTCCATCCATCAGTGAAACCAGTGACACTGTTGTGTTGTCACGATTGTCTAATTGTAAAATGGTAAATGGCTTGTATTTGATATAGCGCCTTCTAGAGTCATGGACCCCCCAAGGTGCTTTACAACACAATCAGTCATTCACCCATTCACACACACATTCACACACTCGTGGGGGTGATCTACAATGTAGCCACAGCTGCCCTGGGGCACACTGCCGAGCACTGGCGCCACCGGTCCCTCCGACCATCACCAGCAGGCAACGTGGGTTAAGTGTCTTGCCCAAGGATACAACGACAGTGACAGACTGATCGGGCCTCAAACCTGCAAACTTCCGATTACAGGGTGAGCACTTAACTCCTGTGCCACCGTCACCCCAATTGTATGGCAAGTTATTACGTCCCCGGCTCTCTAGGAGAGATGAGGAGGGGAGTAAAGTAGTGAGTGGTTTTAATAATAATCAACGTGCGGTGTGACTTCAAAACAAGAATTTTATTACAAAAATGGGATATTTACAAAGGGCCCTAACAATACTATATACAAAACAAAAGGATATATATACATATATAAAAAGGAGATAACGAAAAGTGCCACCACAGAAGGGGGTGGGAATTTAATAACCGAGAATATATATATACAAAAGGGAAGATCTGTGGTCGAAGTCAAAAGACGGTCCGAAGTCAAATTACCAAAGGGTCTAATCCTAAATCCAAATCCAAATGCAAAAGCGAGCCAAATACCAAAGTCGAACGAGAACGAATACTAAGTTAAGCGCACTAGGAGAAGAGAATAGTATAAACTCCTGAAAGTCTACACTTTCCTGGACCTTCTCACTGACTGAGGGCAGGAGAGCAGCTTTTAACAGCTGCCCCCTGATTACTGATTTCAAACAGCTGGTACACCAAAGGCCACTGAGGCCATCTTGTGGCCAAAAAGGGCCACAGCACGTAACACAAGTTGATTCATTTATTTCACTCAATTTTCGTATCCTGTGTCTGGTCATGCCCTACAAAACTCACTGAAGTATCTCTCAACAGTCAAACCATGGTATGCCATTGTTACATTCAATGCCATTTACAGGGATTGTCATGTCTTAAGGCTGTGGCCAGAAAATAAAGAATAGTTGAACTAACCCTAACCCTAACAACCAGGCACATTTTTTTTGTCTGTAAAATTTCCCATTTAATTATTAGCAGGAAGCATGTGAATAAACTGGATGTGGAAAGCAATTCCAAAAGAATTCTACAGAAAACAGCTGACTGAGAAGAAAAGTTACACACATCCTGTGTTTCTTCTAGACATCTGCAATAAATAACCTCGAAACAGTCTGGAGGCTGTTTAAAAATGCAATGCTGTAGTAGCACATTGTGTGTAATGGGGGCAACTTTTCAAAATGTGACAAACCAGAGAATCATATCAATGTTTTAACAAAATAACGCTTATTTTTCTAATTATTATTATGACAAGTTAAATTTTTTTCTGATTTATTTTAATTTATTCGCAATAAAAACAAAATACAAAACAGGTTAACTAAAATAATAATAAAAAAGGAACAGAAAGAAGTAAAAACTTACGATATCTGTCCCCTTTAACTAAAATAAATAGAATTAAAAACAAAGTAATTTTAACTCAACTTAGAACAAAGAGGTCCAACTCCACAACTATATAAATTATTCATTTCATTTCTTATATGTTTTTTGAAGGTATATATTGTTTTAGTATTCTTAATGTCTGTACTTAATTTTTTCCACTTTTTGACTCCACATATTGAGACACATCGTTCCTCTATATTTATCCTATGCTTTGGTGTCATGTATATTTTATATCCTTTCAAATCATAGATGCTCTGTCTTTCCTTTACAGAAAGGGTAAATAAAAAGGTGATCAAGTGTGAGCTGTTTGAAACTGTGTGAAGAGAAAAACACCCCAGTTCATGCCCTTGATTTTAGAGGTTCTATATCATCATAAATTTGTATGCATGCACACGCCTAGTTTCTCCTGCCTCTGTTACAGTAATTCACATAAACAACCCCTCAATTATTAAAATACTAATTCAGTAGAAGTCGGTAAATAACACAAGCAAAATAGAAAAAAATAACAATAATAATAATAATAATAATAATTAATGTGAAGCTAGAAAACACGTTTCAAAAGAGAAAACATGTTTGGAACAATTATAAACCGAACAAAACTACTAAGAAAAAATGGAAAACAGAAAAGTCCAAATGAATGTTCTATCTATTCATTGGACCCCAGCAATATTATAAGTGAAATAGACTTCAAATTCATCTGCAAGGTCGTTGGACAATCCCAGATACTTTAGCAAGACCATTCTGCATTGCAGCATCCATTTAAAGCCCCTTTTAGCAGCCACCTTCTAAATAAGATGGAATAAGTGACAGTGCGTGTTCACATTCCAATAATTCAGCCTTGTTGCGATAAAAGCCTGAAGTGGTCTTTCAGTGGCCTCTGGAGAGAGAAACAGTCTGAACTTTACAATCCTTCCTAGGTAAAAGCGAACTGCTGCACCTCTAATGTGCTGCTGAGATTGAAAGTGAGTGCAGGATGTGCGAGAGGAATGATCAACAGTGGCAGAGGCCACCGGCAAACTCTGATGCCCCCAAAGAACGAAGGCAGTGGGGCCGAAGACTCATAAGATGTAGAGACTCTGTTAAAATAATGATTTTGTTGTTAGGTCAAGCAGATGAGGACAAAGCAGAAGTGTTTATTATTGAAAATAGTTAAACATGTTTACTATTTTACTTTCTGTAGATATCATCCTAAATTTCCATTCATCCATCATTTTCCTCCATTTATTCGGAATTGGATCATGGGGACAGCAGCCTAAGCCTAGGCCCAGACTTTCCCCTTCCCGGTCACTTGGCTGGCTCCTCCAGGGGAGCACCTAACCAGGGAGGCATTCAGAATGCATCCTAACCAGATGTGGAAGAGCAGCGGATCTACTCCAAGCCCCTCCCGGATGGCCAAGCTTCTCATCCTTTCTCTAAGGGAGAGCACAAACAAAAAACTAATTTCAGCCACTTGTATCCGCAATCTCATTCTTTCAGATACTACCTAATATTTTGCAGTAAAAGTTCCACCAGTAAGTTGAGAGCTTTGCCTTTTGGCTCAGCTCTGTCTTCACCACGACAGACCGAAACAACGTAGGCATCTCCGTAAATGCAGCACCCATCCATGCATCGATCTCTACCTTTCCCTCAATCGAGAACAAGGCCCCATGTTCCTGAAACGTCTCCACTTGAGACAGAACGTCATCCTTGTAGAAGAAGTACCTGGAGTGCAAGACAATGGCCTCGGATTAAGAAGAACTGATACTCATTCCAACTGTTCCAGCAACAATTGTAGATTGGTCTGATTAAGCCAACAGAACCATGTCTTTGGTGGAGTCTAACCTTCATTGGAAACAAGCCAGACTTACAGCCAGCTATAAAGACCAAGCTCTGGAACAATGTATAGGCGATCTAACAATCTCTATCAAGGGGCCTGGTACCCTATACTCCCAGGGTACCCGTCAGGGTACTGGGGGTATGATGGGAGTGAGAGTCACCCTAAACTCAACACAACTCACTCTAAATAGGTTTAGTTAAAAAAAAAAAAAAATTGTAGCACTTTTGATTCATGCAGATAGAAATTTGTGCCACATTTTAAATATTTTTCAAAACTGACATTTGCATAAACTGCTGAACATTTACGAGACTGGAGTTGGTACACGATGATTATTTGAGCAGAAAGTTAGCCCATTGTTCTTACTGAATGTAGGTTTTCATTTGTCAAACAGACACAATTCATGGAACTTTCGACACCCATCTATGAAAATGAAACGACTGAGCTAGACGGAACAGGGCCCGAGGTATTTCTGGATCTGATTTCTTATGCTTTTCTACTGATTATCATAATTGTGGTGTGGGTCAACAGAGGAAGCAGCCGTAGTGAGGAAACCTGTTCTTATCCCTTTTACCAGCTCATTCTGTCAGATCTCAACGTGTTCCCAAGGCAGCCTAGAGATGCAGTCCCTCTAGTGTTTTTTTCTGGGTCAGTTCAGAGCCTTCTCTTGGAAAGACATGCCCCAAACACCTCCTCTTGGAACGTGTCCGGGGACCAACCTAACCACATGCCTGAATCACCTTAGCAGACTCCTCTTGACACGAAGAAGCAGTGGCTGACCTACCCATATGCTGAAACTTCTCATCCCATCCTTAAGGTTAAGCTATCCTTCAGGGAAAATTCTTTTCAGTTACTTGTAATTGTGTCTTTTTAGTTCTTCCTCAACGTGAATGTTTGTATACTTATAAATTGTAATGAAAATAATTGACTTGGCCCCATCTCTGGAAATTAGACATGCAACCTGAAAAACAAAACAAGCACTCTCTAACGACAGGTTTTAAAGTCTTTAAGACGCATGTTTCTTCAGTACATTTGCAGTTGACTCTAGTATACATGAATGCCTTTTGAGTCAATTTCTGTGAGAAAAAATGCTCTAGCACTCCAATTTTAGAACCTAAGCTATATATTTTTTGTCATATCTGTGCTGTTTTCTGCTGACAGATGATTGTTACCTTGTGGCTTGCCCAAATACAGCTTTTGCTTTTAGTTATTTGATACTTAAAAAACCACAATGACTGATACCAGACTGCTCAGATTCTAGTTCCAATTGTACAACATGGCAACACTTGTAAACAGGATATCATGACTTCAATGTTCAACCAAAAATAAAAGCAAATACATTACATACAATTTTTATATTCATGTTTAGAATTGGCATAATATTACATTCTTTACTTATACAAAGAAACATACAATTGGGCCAACAAATAATCCATATAACCAGGATGAAAAAAACATACCAACCCATTTAAGACCAAACCATATATTAGCATACCATACCAAACCATATAATACTATGCCATAAAAAACCAAACCATACCATACCATACCATACCATACCATACCATACCATGCTAAACCAACCCATACCAAACCATTCTACACCATACTAAATCAAACCATGCCATACCATACCATACCATACCATACTAAACCAAACCATATAATACTATACCATACAAAACCAAACCATACCATATCATACCATGCCATACCATACCATACTAAATCAACCCATACCAAACCATACTACACCATACTAAACCATACCATACCATACCATACCATACCATACCATACCACCATTATTTATAAGGCTCGCAGCAAACTCGCACAAGGTGCTGTACATACAATCAAAACCAACCCTAACCCTAAATCAAGTAAACCACATGACAGATCAAGACAAGCTTGCAAATAAAACCAGCAGCTAAAATAAGTACACCACACACCATCATTAAAAAAAATGATAGGCTCTTAGCAAATGTCTCATACCAATTAAAACATAATTCATAATGACAATTTATTTATTTACTTTTTCCTGCTTAAAAATAAACTAAATATCTGAGTAACAGTAAAATAAAATGAGGGCCCTTTTTGGTCAACTGACAACTAGCCATCTGTTTTTCCGCACAGTTCTTTCCAGGAAGGAACAGCTGATTATGGGCTTCCAAATCTCATTAACAAAACTAATCCAACCGAGCTGCTTGGCGTTAAAGCTTTATTATACTGGTAATGTAGCCAAACTTCTATTAACAGTAACATCTTCACTGAAATTACATATAATATTTTATTCACGCAGATTTCTGCAATTTTCTCATATTCTTAGTGAAAACACACAGTCCATTTTCCAGATTCAATTGTGCAGCGCTGTAGCAAAAATATTATTTTAATATTTATTCATCAGTCCAGCTTGTATTTTAATTCTTGTTTTACAGGCTGCCAGGGATGACAGCCATGCAGCTGGTAAGACACTGGAAAGATAAGTTTGCACTGGTGGCACTGGAAAGCTGAGGAGGTTTTAATTAGATATGTAGTCAGGTGTCTTGTTTACATCCTAAAGAGAGTGAGTTTGGGTCTCGGGGTGTAATTAGAAAGTTGATTCAAACTGAATGTCATAATGCATGCAGCTGCATATTTTGGCCAATTGTTTGTACTGATGGAGCTGGATGTATGTGTTTGGGGAAATTGAAGAAGAAGAAGAAGACAGAAGAAAATATCATTTCTACAGCACCTCTCAAGATAAAAATCACGAGGCGCTTCACAAAAACAGAAAATGTAAAAATGTAAAAAATAATTTAGAAAATGGTTAAAAATATATTTAAAATGAGCAAAAAATAGACAATTATGATTAAAAAATGTTAAAAAAGAGAGAGAGAGTGACTGGGAAAGAGGGAAATCAGTGGATCCTGAGGAAGGTGGAATAGGTGGGAGAGCAGAATAAAGAGAGAGTGGTGAAGAAGGTCATACAAAAGCCAGCTTGAACAAGTGAGTCTTCAGCTGCTTTTTAAAGGAGACCACTGAGTCCACTGATCTCAGGCTCAGGGGGAGAGAGTTCCAGAGTCTGGGGGCCACAGCAGTAAATTATCTGTCACCTTTGACCTTTAGCCTGGTGCTGCACAACCAGTAGGCTTTGATCACTGGACCTCAGGGACCTGCTGGGGGTGTGGGGACTAAGAAGATCACCAATGTAAGATGGTGCTTGTCCATGTAAGGCCCTATAGACCAGAACCAGGATCTTGAAATGAACCCTGAAGTTGACTGGCAGCCAATGAAGCTGGAGGAGAAGCGGGGTGATGTGGGTGTGTTTGGAGGACTTGGTCAGAAGCCGAGCACAGGCATTCTGAACCACCTGTAGACGGTTCAGGGAGGTTCTGCTCAGACACGTGAAAAGAGAGTTACAGTAGTCTAAGCGTGAGGAGATGAAGGTGTGGAGAACTGTCTCAAGTTCAGAGCGGGACAGAATGGGACTCAGCTTAGCAATGTTCCTGAGATGGAAGAAGGAAGCGCGAACAAGAGAACTGACATGAGAATCCAGGGTGAGAGCTGGGTCAAAGGTCATGCCAAGATTCCTGACAGAAGGTTTGGTGTGAGAAGCAAGCTGACCAAGAGAGTCTCTGACTTTGGGAACCAGCTTGTCTGGGGCACAGATGAGGATCTCAGTCTTATCTTCATTTAGCTGTAGAAAGCTCCCAGCCATCCAGGTTTTGATAGAGTCTAAGCAGGTGTGGAACAGCTGCAGCTTAGACATCTCATGGGGCTTAAAGGAGATGTACAGTTGGATATCATCTGCATAAAGATGGTAGGAGATTCCTTTGAAGGAGCACAGGATGTGCTGAAGAGGAAGCAGATAGAGGAGGAAGAGCAGAGGCCCCAGCACAGAACCTTGTGGGACACCATGGGTAAGGGAGGTGGTGGAGGACCTAAACTTGGAGACGGCCACAGAAAAGGAGCGCTCAGAAAGATAAGAGGAGAACCACTCCAGAGCAGTTCCTGATAGGCCTACCCAGTCTCTCAGCCTCTCCAGTAGCAGGTGATGGTCAACAGTGTCAAAGGCTGCAGTCAGGTCCAGCAGGACCAGAACAGAACAGTCCCCTGCATCACTGTGAGTCAGAAGGTCATTAGAGACCCTAAGAAGAGCTGTTTCAGTAGAATGAGCTCTACGAAAACCTGACTGGAAGCTATCATCGATGTTATGTTCATCAAGAGCAGCTGTGAGTCGTTTAGCCACAACCTTTTCCAAGATCTTGGAGATGAACAGAAGTTTAGAGATGGGTCTGAAGCTGCTATGGAGAGAGGGGTCGAGACTCGGTTTTTTAAGAAGCGGGTGGATTACAGTGTTCTTAAAGTAAGCAGGGACCTGACCAGACACCAGAGAAGCATTAATTATAGAGAGCACGCTGGGACCGATGGACTGAAAAGCACTTTTAAACAAAGATGAGGGTAAGATGTGGAGGGGGCATGCAGAGGTCTTCATAGAGTTAACTAGTTTGGTTAACTCAGGTAAAGAAACAGGAGCAAAGCTATCTAGGATGATGGGCCTGGTTGGAGTCGGGAGAGGCAGCGATAAGGCTGAAGGAGAGATGCTAGATCTAACCTTATTGACTTTGTCCACAAAGAAAGACAGAAAGTTCTCACAGTCTGTAACAGAGTGGATGGGGGCTGTAGGAGAGGCAGGAGAGACGATGCTGCTGATGGTGTTAAACAGCACCTTGGGGTTCCCTCTGGCTCTGGGACACCAGGTTGGAGAAATAGGAAACCCTGGCGTCTCTGACTGCAGAGTTAAAAGATGTCAGAAGATCCTTTAGGTGCAGCAGATGGACGTGGAGATGGGTTTTCTTTCACAAACGCTCAATTTTTCTGCATTGGCGCTTCAGGCTGCGAAGGCTGTCATTAAACCAGGGAGTAGGGTTCACTGCAGGAACTGATCTGGTTCTGACAGGACAGATTTTGTCCAGAGTGGAGAGGCAGTGCTCATTAAACTGAGAAGTTAAGGAATCTGGGTCGTTATCAGAAGAACAGGGTGGATCAAAAGCAGCAGAAAAATTGCTAGCTGTGCTCTCATTAAGAAAACGAGAACTAACCATATGGCGAGCAGTAGGTGGGGGACGCAGAAACTGACAAGTTAAAGAAAATGCAATGGTGATCTGAAATATAAACGTCCTCAGGACAAACACTGTCAGCATTTAGACTCAGGGTAAAAACAAGGTCTAGAGTGTCCCCCCCTGTGTGTGTGGGGCCAGAAACATGCTGTGTAAAGCCGAAGGTGTCCATGAGGCTGGAGAAATTCATGGCAAAGTGATCAGAGGGATCATCAACGTGGATGTTAAAGTCACCAACAATCACCAGTCTGGACAGCTTCACAGTGGAGGATAGAAAGTCACTAAACTCCTGAAGGAAAGAACTATTTGGACCAGGTGGACGATAGACCACAGCACAGTAGAACGGGTCCTTACGCCCGACTTTAATCAGCTACAGTTGAAAGGAAGCAAAGTGACCAGAGGTTGTAGAGCTACATGGAAGATGGTCTCTGAAAACAATAGCTAGGCCTCCACCATGACCAGAACCCTGGGGCTGACTAAGAAAAGAATAACCACTCGGGCAGAGTTCAATTAGACCAGAATAATCAGATGTTTGCTGCCAAACTTCAGTCAGAAACATAAAATCCAGGTTTTTAGAGAGAATTGAATCATTGGGCAGGAAGGACTTATTGTTAACAGAGCGGGAATTTAATAGAGCCATGCTGAGTGAGGTGGAGGAATCAGAAGCTACAGAAACAGCTGGAGTTAGTGGACGTAAATTGGCAGGGTTAGATCCACGGTGTTTATAAAAACCACATATGGAGGGAACAGGAGGAGAAACCTCTGAGGAATGAAGATAAACCGACCTTAAAAAACTTGGACGGAGAAACCGCGCTGCAATGCGGCCTGGCGGGAATGCGGAAATGGCACTCAACTCGCCAAACAAAGGAAATGAAGCTAGAAGATCACACGATGTTTACTAGATAAACCGTGCTTTAAGAGAAGTCTTATTCTCACCTGGGTTCCTGCTCGTTTACCTCTTTTCCTCCAACATTTTCCCGTTCCCATTCCCGTTGCCAAAGAGAGCATCCAACTTTACGTCAGATAAACCGATTCCAACTTCAAGTACAATTAGGATCTTTTGTGTAAAAAATTGTTGCTTTAATGTTGTTTTAGCCAACAAACAGCAGTTTTATGAAATGTGTTGATATCGTCCCCCTGGTCCCTCCTGAAGGATTCAGATCAGCTGCGGTCTTCTCTGGCGTGCCTCTCTCCGAGGTCCTGAACTGGTGCTGGGGCGCTGGAGAGAGTGAGGAAGCCGTTTCTGGTGCTGTCCCTGGTGCTGAATCCTTGGCAGTGGGGACAACAGGCTCAGGTAGAGATAAGAAGATGGACCGAGGGGACGAGGTTCGTCACAGCCCCCCCCCCCCCCCCCCCCCCCCCCTAAACAGCTAAGAAAGAAAAGCATTAAAAGGGGTTTTCTTTCTTAAGGAAAAAGACCTATAAAAGCAAACTCAGGGAGAAAAATGCCCGTCAAACCAAATCTTGGATAATTTATTATATTTAAATACGGATGAGTCCCCACTGACTGCTTAACATCACTTCTCTAAAACTGCAGCCTAGACTTCATGTGCCGTGCAGGTGGGCAGATTAAGCACATGTTTTAAAGAAAAACATACTAACCAGCAAAGAAGAGGGGTGGCCAAGCCTGCCCCTTTTCCTCCTGGGGTGCTCCCGAGATGGTGCCCAAAAGGACACCAACACTAACCCGCGTGACACAACACAAATAAACTAACAAACAGGACATACCCCAAAGGGGGTATACCTCTGAAACCTAACAGGGAACTCACCCTCCAATTGACATTATCAATATCAAATAAAGGCACTTTCTACCCTGGTAGATCAGTGTTTCACTCCTATGTTCTAAAAACCACGTAAGTATTTTCTGTTTATTTCTCTTTTACGGTCGCCTTTACAGTGTACCAAAATCTGCGAGACAGACCATCAACAACCACGTTCTCGCGGCTCCTCTTATGCCGGATGTCGAGGTCATGCACTTGAAGCAAGAGGGCCCACTTCAGCAACTGTTGATTTTTATTGATCATCCTGGAGAGGAAACTTACAGGGTTAAGATTAAAATTAGTGAAATGTTGCAAAGAAAGTAACACGGCTAGAATGAGACAGAAAGAAAAAGAAAGAGGGTTTGTCGGTCGTGGACTAGAAACCGAATTAAGTTTTAGCTGGTCGTCCCCCTCAGGGATGGGAGTGAAGGATGCGGCTGCGCACACCACAGCTGCAGAAACCTTTGGTGTTGAAGCCTGAGGGGAATGGAAATGCTTCAACATGTTAATGTGACAAACCCTGGACTTACGGCGACGATGAGGAGTGGAAATACTATTAGTAGTATAATTGATTTTCCTTATCACAGCGTCACTTAGAAAATAACCGGATTTTTCACCACCAGGATTCTTAATATCCTGAAAACATTTATTCAGTTTCATCATGTCGTTGCTCTTCTCCTAAACTCAGCCGGGTTAAAGGCAGACACCCCGATGTGAGCGACCCGCCATCATCATTGGTGTCGGCTGGTATGTCCAAACACTGTTGGTGGACATGATTGTCCTTTTTATTTTCTTCATCATCAAAAAGAGAGGATAACTGCAACGTTTCTTCCCATTTACGTGCCTGAGCACGGGTTATGACACAGGCTGGGTAATTTCCTGTCTGCACACGAAACAGGTTCCGACACTGGGTTGTAACGGAGGGACCACATTTCCTCCAGCCACATCGTTTCCAAGCAGGAGTGGAACTCCAGCGATAGGCAAAGATGGACAAACAGCCACATCAAAATAACCTCTGGCTAAATCACACGAGAGAAAGACTCTGTGTAGAGGCCGAGAAATCGGCTCATCATTTATTCCATTCAGTAGAACTGTCACGCCCGTGGCACTGTTCTCATCAAAAGGCATGACATCGCTAGATATGGGCATTTGTGATGCCCCAGTATCACGTAAGATGATAACTGGTGCTTGAGCAGGACTCGATTCATTTATCTGAACCACACCTTTAGACAAAAAGGGCTGGAAACAGTCATCTATTTCTGTCACACAGGACTGCTTGTCCTCTGCTACAAATCCAACCTCACGAGAGGGAGAGTTTTTCTGTTCATTATTTCTTTTCAATATGTAACAGTCTTTTACCACATGCCCTGACCGATGACAGTAAACACATCTTGGCTTGGCTTGACGTTTACAGAACCGGTGTGAACAGGCATCATCGTAGGAGGCCGCCTGGCATCTCTGGGAGGAAGTTCGCCGCTAACGCGGTGGGTTAATGACAACTCATCTGCTAACAATGCTGCAGAAGACAAGGTCGCTACCTTTTGTTCATTTAAATACAAAACGGTGTGTTCCGGTAAACATATTTTAAATTCCTCCAAGAGAATTAACTCTTTTAGCTCAGTAAAAGAGGACACTTTTGATGCGGCAACCCATTTATCAAACAGTAAAACCTTTCCTCTGGTGAACTCGACAAAGGTCTGGTGAGACTTTTTATGAGATAATGCTCTGAATCTCTGTCTGTATGCTTCTGGGACCAGTTCATAAGTGGTTAACACTGCACTTTTAACACAATCATAGTTTAAACTGTCAGAAAGGGACAAAGATGACATTACCTCTTGGGCTTTACCGGTGAGCTTGCACTGGAGGATCAACGCCCACACGTCACAAGGTTACTCAAGAGCTGCAGCAATGCGCTCAAATCCCTGAAAGTAGCTGTCCACCTCAAACTCCCGAAAAGGTGGCACCAGCACAATGCACTTACTTATGTCCAGTCTATGTCGTTCTCCAGGGGTAATTTCCTCTCTTGTCTTTTCAGGTCCGCACACGTCCTTGTGCGTTTCCACAGTCTGTTTAGTTCCTTAGGAGATATCCGCTTGTATCCAAGCCTGGGCTTCCTACTCAAGTCTTTTCAGCTTGATCTTTGTGTCCGCCTCCAGATCCATTCTGCGGATCTCCAACTCCATTTCCATCTGGCGGCGCTTCTCCTTCTCCTCGGCCTCATATTTTAGCCGAGCCAAACTGACTTTCAAACGTAGTTCCAAGCGCTGCGGTGAGCTCAGCATCGATGCTGGTGAAACAGGATCATATTTTGGCAGAGTTAGTGGTGAAGTAGGAGTCTTACTGTCAGCCGGCGGTGTCTGGTAGCCGGGAGCCGTTTCCTCGGGAGCCGCCGTGGATGGTCCTGCTCTGTCCTCATGTCCTGTGGAGTCTTCCGCATGTGGGGAAAGGACAGGACAATCTCCAGTCTCCTTAACAGGCAGCATGTTCAGGTTTTCTAAAGCAGAAAGAACTGTCTCTTTTAGATCCCTTTTTGCCATTGTGTGGGTGCCACGGAGATCAAGGTGCTCAGCCACCTCCACCAGATTGCTCTTGCGACAGGCCTCAAGTGCTTCCTGCGACGGTGCACGGAGAAACTCCTTCAAAGAGAACATAATTAATTATTATTGAGCTCACCTAGGAAGAGCCAAAACACAGCAAGTTGAACCACCAAAATGAAGACGTCCCAGGGTACTGAATGCACTCGGGGAACCGCAAAGAAAAACAAGAACAGGGTGCACAACCTATTTATTGAGTACCGGGAAAATTCAAATTAACTTCTGATTATGTGTAACACAAATGATAAAATCCCGGACGAGCCCCCATTATGTTACGTCCCCTCCTGAAGGTCTAGGAGGATGAGGGGACTAACACAGGAAAATAGGTGTAGGAGTGTGTGTGTGGAATGACAACGAGGTGGTGAGAGTAAAAAACAAAAGTGGTTATTAACCAAGGGTGTCCGTTTGTAATGGCAAAATAAGGCTTAATAATAACGGTGAAGAAAGGGTGGAAACTGAAAACATAAGTGATTAACTGCTTATGAAAAATGGCTTTCTGCCAAACTTAAACAACAACCACCTAACAGAAAATCCCCGGCTCACAAGTTCAAATGGGGATAAAAAACAACTGAAATAAGAAAACTGACCCTCTGTGAGCTAAATCCTACAAATGAGGAAAACTAAGCCAAATCCCTGTAGACAAAACCCTAAACAAGTACCGCAAAGATTTAACCTTAGCAAGGAGTGTCAACGAGCTCGGGAGAATCACAGACTAGCTCTGGATCTCCTGTACTGTCTGCTTCGCTCCTCTTTTAAAGTCATGGGAGCTGCTTCATCGCTGATTCAGATCAGCTGCGGTCTTCTCTGGCGTGCCTCTCTCCGAGGTCCTGAACTGGTGCTGGGGTGCTGGAGAGAGTGAGCAAGCCGTTTCTGGCGCTGTCCCTTGTGCTGAATCCTTGGCAGTGGGGACAACAGGCTCAGGTAGAGATGAGAAGATGGACCGAGGGGACGAGGTTTGTCACATACTTTATGAAAGTAGCTGCAGATTTGCTTGCTGTCGACATGTGGGTTCAGTTCTGTGGCTCTAAAGCAGCACAATACTGCTGCTGGCTACTTTTGTTCCCATCAGACTGAGAAACCACAGGTGCAAATAGAAAAGAATCACTTCATGTTTTGTCTTTGTCTCCAAGGTTACGCGGGAAGGCATGGTGGTGAGCTTGCAAACCCCTGCAACAATTAGCGACTGGAATAAATGTACATACAATATTCTATGATGGTAAAATGTTTGCTCCTTGTTTCATGATATTGTATTAGTGCATCAATTTGCAGAGAGTTATTTTTCTTTAAATCTAGAAGATCCTTTAAACCTGAAGAATGAACTACTTGGATATTCTGAACTAATTACTCATCAGAGACAGCCAGTTAAAAATGTTTTAACCAAATCTAATGGAAATTAGAAACTGGTTAAGTGATATTTGTTTATTTATTCCAATGCCTAATTATTGAAAGAGCAGAGTAAATAATGGCAGCTGTCAGTATCATGTTGACTTCATCCAAAGAAACTAACAAAGTGTCTGAACTCTCCATTTTATTTCTGTTCATCCTTTCACCTTTTCCATCAACAGATTTCACTGAAAAACCAACAAGCACTAGTCAAGGGTTAGGGTTGGGGTTAACCCTATCTCAAAATTGTAACTAGACAAAAACAAATGTGCAGCATTTTGATGTAAACCTTAAAATAAAAGAAGGTTTTTGAAAAGTTTTGCACTTTTCTTACTGTATTTGTTTTACTCTGTATTGGTGCAGCTGTCTGCTTGAGTTTCACTGCAGCTGTTGGAGAAAAATATGTTAAATAAATGTCAACACAATCCCTTGAAACATGCATGTCATTATCCCTGTGGAAATCACACGTGGGTCTCACTTCCATGTTGCTGGAATTTTACAATTGAGCAACTAATTCCCTCCCAAAGTAATCACAGAGCTGTTGCAGAAAGTTAAGCATTTCTGGATTCCTTCTCAGTTTTAATTTCGTTTGTCAGTAATTTGGAGAGATATTAGTTATGATAAAATATTTTGTGAATGAATAGGAAGAGAAAATTCAGAAAAATTAGCATATTTTATTAGAATTTTTTGTGTGTGCAATTTTGCAAATATTACAAGTACAACCGCAGCAACCCACTTTTCTAAAAAACATCTAAATCAAATTTGAATCTAAATTTGTTTTGTAATTGTGTGGCTCATTTAATTTGTTGGCAGTTGCAGCCCAGTGAAACACTGACATTGTGTAACTCAATTACATAAAAAGGCAATGCAAATGTGCTTTGTCCTTTTGCTGTCTTACTTGTCCAGAAACCATGCCTTTTCTCAACATCCATGTTCTGCACATATGTGGCCTGTTTATTTTTTACCTGACACTGCAATGGACATTTTATTGATGCCAAAAGGCCAAATATTGACAACCTTGTTTTAACTTCACTCGTTTCCCTCTAAAACCAGCAAAATGCAAGTGGCTCTGATTAATTGCAATTAGAGAGGTGAATGGAGCTGTAGTTTGTGTGGCCATTGCTGAGGCAATGAATGCAGTTAATTATGTCATTAAAGGGTATAATGAATTAATATGGGAATGTGGGTTTGCTGTGAAGTTTTGGACTTTTCCAATTTTAGCCCAAACACAAGCGGCTTTATAGCTACAGGTTCACACAGCAGTTAGTGCAGTCTAAACTCGTGCTGAGATGCACAACTCCCAGCTTGCAGCCTATAGAGCAACAACGTTTTTGTTATACACAAAAAACATCCTAGGAGCAGGAATTCAGTTTCTCTTAGAGTGTTTCATCACGCCAGTGAGTTATGGGGAAGCCTTGCAGTAAAACTGTGACAGATAACACTTTGACAGCCAGCAGGAGATGCATAACTGTTGGGTGTCTTTTTTTTTTGTGTTAGGGTTTAGAGTGGGTGGGGGTTGTGGAGCTCTACAGAGCATCAGGGAAGGTAGAACAAGGATGTGAATCAGCCTTTGTGGTAGGTTGGTAAATTGGAATAGAAGGTCACTGATTCACAGCTGATCTTCACTGCTGACATAGCTTTAAAGGACATTAAATGAATTTACAACCAATGATGTGATAAAAAGCTTTTTCCTCCTGCAGCTCTCCTCACTCTGCTTGCTTCACATTGTTGCTCTGATGGTTCATGGTTTCCACATGGGGCGACAGTGGCACAGAAGTTAAGTGCTCGCCCCGTAATCAGAAGGTTGCAGGTTCGAGCCCCGCTCACTCTGTCGCTGTGTCCTTGGGCAAGACACTTAATCCACGTTGCCTGCTGGGGGTGGTCGGAGCGACCGGTGGCGCCAGTGCTCGGCAGCATCGCCTCTGTCAGTGCGCCCCAGGGCAGCTGTGGCTACACTGTAGCTCATCCCCACCAGTGTGTGAATGTGTGTGTGAATGTGTGTGTGAATGGGTGAATGACTGATTGTGTTGTAAAGTGCCTTGAGGGTTTCCAGGACTGTAGAAGGTGAAATATATCAAATACAGACCATTTACCATTTTACATTTGGAAAATAAAAACCTTTGACTTGTTCGAGGGTATTAGCTTTCAGTGATTTCTTCTCTTGATTAAGTTCCTGTAAATGTTAAATGGACTGTATTTGTTAAGCACTTTCTTAGGATTCTACAACCCCCCCCACCCCCCCACCCCCACCCCCACCCCAAGGTGCTTCCCAACACAACCAGTCATTCACCCATTCACACACACCTTCACATGCTGGTGGGGATGAGCTGCAGCCTCCCTGGGACAAACTGACAGAGGCGAGGCTGCCGAGCACAGGCGCCACCGGTGTGTCCCCCCCCCCCGACTACCACCAGCAGGCAAGGTGAGTTAAGAGTCTTGCCCAAGGACACAACAGCAGCATTCTCTGGTTGGAACCGGAATCAAATCTGCAACCTTCTGATTACCGGACAACCCGCTCTACTTCCCGAGTTACTGCTGCCCCATAAACTTTTTGTGAGCCATCCGAGGCACCAATGCAATAAAACTAATTGGTGTTTTTTCATTATATTTACATTTTTTAGCCGTAAGATTGGGAATCATGGTGTAGACTTTAGGGTGCACGCTACACTGATGGTTTTTGCCGACTGCAGCTCATGTCTGAACCCCAGAATGTTTCCTGGTTCTTTTCCTCACGGGGGTTTTGTTACGTGGAAAGTGCTTCAAGTCACGGCACTCACTATAACTTTACCACACCTGTAGCGATGAGGCAGAGATTCAATTTTAACTTGATTTACACATAAAAAGCAGACAAATGGTACAAATTTCAAAAAACAGGACTGGGCTCCCGGAATTGTTTGCAGATAATCCAAAAAGGTTCAAATAAAGGCAACTGGACTTCTTTGGTTTCTTGAAGACGTTTCACTTCTCATCCGAGGATCTTTGTCCATTCTGACTGGAATACAGAAGAGTCAAGTTTATACATTGTAGCAGTCTATTTGTATTTAAGGAGCAGAAATTACGCTGGGTACCCCTCCTCTCCATCCCCTGATGAGTCGTTAGCCTCTACTGAGAAGGAGTTGTGTTGATGCAGGAAGGTGTGAGCTGCATTATAGGTACTGGAAAGCTGAAATCTAAGCCCCCACCCCCACCCTCCACCCCCCCTTATTTAAAGTAGGTTTTTCACGTTTGACATAGGACATCTTTGTCACATTCATTCTCTGACTCTTCCTATCTACATTCATGTCTGGATGTTTCGGCTCTTCCGTTTGTAGTCTCGGTGATCCTGGTTTCTAAATTCTCTCCAGTAGGGTTGAAGCAGACGGAGAAGGAGCCACAACTGCTTGCAGCTGCAGCAGCGGCGCTCTTGAGCAGATGACTCGCACACCGTCTGCTGGAGTGCATTCCTTGAGCATGGAAGGAGGAACCTAAAAGCTACCAGCAAGTAGAATAATACATAAAGTTCCACATTAAAGGCACACAAACAGGAATCATGGAGGGGAGCCAGAGTAGAGGAAAGGGGAGTGAACAGGAGTTCATGTGGTCTACTACAGGGTATGGAAGTATGGAAGGGCAAAGTCTGAAACTGACACATTGATTGACCGTTTTTTTTTAATGGGGTCAGATGGATCTTAGCTGAAAAGATAAATGACTCGGCTTTTCTATTTTTGCGTAACATTTACCTTTGCAACTGTAACTTGTTGGAAGCAGTAAGGTAAATCATGCCTGGAGCGCAGAGGCAGTTTCTTAGGGAATGATTTTTATACACTCTCATATAAAACCCAAAGCAGTCCATAGAAAAGAGAGATTTAGTAACTTAAAAAGCTTTCCAAATGCTATATGTCAGCGATTACGATCCTGTCTAATTAAATTGTTTTGTGACATCCAGCGAACCAGCAGTGATGCAGTAAAACGACAGTTCGTAAATTGATTTAGCTTCGGCATCACTGGCATCATGTGTGGAAGGAGCGTTCCCGTCTCTCCACTCACACATGCTCAAATACACACTCGTCTCCCCCTCCTTGAGCTATGATGGTATAAACCTTTTCCTTATCCAGATGAATAATGCAGAAGCTTAGAGCAAATCAGTTGTTTCTTGCCTCATTGCAGCCCTTTGCAGCTCGGCACACCCTGGATGGGAGACATCAGGAATATTTCTTCTTCTTGCGTCGCCTCAATAACTCTCCCCCCCTCCACCTCCTCATCCCCATTTTCAGTATCTCACGCTTCTCCCTTTCCTGCTCTAATCATTATGTAGTGCACTTACTGTAATTTATTGGCCTGACAGCTTTCTGTTTGCTCCTGAGCTTCTTCTCTCTCTCTCTCTCTAAAAAGAACCAACTGTAAAATGTAATTATGTGCCCACACTCCCTATTTCTCAGATTTCTGTACTGTCCTTTTCCATATCTGACAATAATGGCTTTTTATTATATTTCATCAAAGTTACCCATTGAATGTGTTGCTTTATTCTAAAAATGAAGCGCTTTCATCACCTTAATACCTCCATTTGTTCCCCTCAAGTTTATAGAAATCCCAGACTCAAAACTCAAAAGAATATAGGAGTGGAACAGTTGAGGAGTCAGAAGAAAAGTGATGAGAAGGAGGCAGAGCTTGAGCTTCTGTACGTCAAGCAGCCTTCTGGTTTAAAGCAGTCTGGTATAAGTGATGTTAGGGAAAAAGCCAGTTCTGAAGAAGCGTTACAGTGATGGATTGTGTGCTTACAAGCATGTTAGCAGTGCGAGAGAGTCTCTGAGTGTGAGACCTTTAAAATGTGATCCACGGAATTTGACTGTGACTTATAAATAAAATGGAGCAATTCTCAAAGACACAATTGTAATCATTTGTTTCTTTGTGTAAGTACTGCAATATCACTGCCCAGACATAATGACTTTAAAGGTCAACTTAACTCATATCTCTAACACATTTGCACTGGACTATATAGGGAATTATTGCCTTGTAAGTCATTCTTTGGGGGGAAAGGCTCCAGTGTGCCTGTTTGAAGACGTAGAAGTTAGCTAGAGGAGAACGTAGCTTCAGATGACAGGATTTGGAGTCTTGTTTCCTTATACTTGGACATTTTGCCTCTGATTGGTTAACAACAACGCATCTCTGAATAGTAAATAGGCTATATTTGATATAGCGTCTTCAAGAGTCACACACACATTCACACGCTGCCGTGTTGTGGAGTTGCTAATGCTAACAGTTAGCTTTTACTAGCCGAGGTGTTCTCTGCTGTTTCCTGAACACAAAATCAACCATGACCTACCCCGTCTCGCGAGCTAAGATGGGTGAGTCCATGAATGTTAAGTGGAAGTGTGATGTAGATCGGTCAGGATTTACAAATTCTAGCATTTCCTATCAGAAGCTAACACAGGAAATAGGGGTAGAATTAATATTTTCAAGTTTAGCCTGCATGTTAACCTCAGAGTAAATGAAAAATGACTTGCACAGCACATCTTAGAGTAAGAACTCCAAAGCGCTTTACACTACAGTGTATTATTCATCCATTCACACACACATTCACACACTGATGGTGATGAGCTACGATGTAGCCACAGCTGCCCTGGGGCATACTGACAGAGGCGAGGCTGCCGAGCACAGGCGCCACTGGTCCCTCCGACCACCACCAGCATGCAAGGTCTTGCCCAAGAACACAACAGCAGAATTCTCTGTCAGGAGCCGGGATCGAACCTGCAACCTTCCGATTACTAGACAACCCGCTCAACCTGTTGAGCTACTGCTGCCCCAGAGTAGCCGTTTATGATCAGAAATAATAGGTAACGAATGTTTTTTTGAGTGAAGTTGACCTTTAAAAAGCGTCTGTCCCCAGTTGACTTACTTGCTGAAGCCAGTTGACATCTCAAGTTTCCCCAGACTTGGGTTAGGGAAGAAACGAATCACAAACAATCAAGAAATACATGTGTTGAATGAGCAGTACCCGGATGTTTTCTACCTGCTGTAATTCCTGACCTGATGTGTGACATTTTGGTTTGAGTTTTCTGTAAGTTATGGTTTTTAGTTCTAAGTCATCAATCAATCAATCATCAATCAATCAATCAACTTTAAATGTATGTCACATTTAAAACAGAGATTGACCAAAATGCTGAATAATGTTTATGAGAAAATTAAGAATTAAACAGCAATTAAACTGATAAAAACAGCTGTAAAGCTAATAATGAAATAAACAATAACAAAACATATAATATACTCAAATGATTAAGAACACTCAAAAGCTAAAGAAAATCAAAATGTTTTCAAATAAGATTTAAAAATCACTGTAAAAGGGGAGTTTTCAACCAAGAAGGAAGATTATTCCAGAGTTTTGGGGCTGCTACAGCGGATGCCCCATCACCTTTTATAAACACATGCAGACAGAGGGATGGTTTAAAGCAATTAATATACTGATCTTAGACAAAGAATGAGCGTTTTTGTAAGTGGAAAGGAGCCATGTTCTTCATTCTTTTTGGTATTTTTCTTCTTCTTTATTGTAAGGGTTTAATTTACGTCTAATTAAGGAACCGTGAGACATAAGATTCCATAGTAGGTATGAAATCAATCTTACGGGCCGCTGGGTTATTTTAACCAGAAGATTGGAACTTTTTATTGCAGGGATTATGTAACACTTGTATTAACTGAGAAACAAGAGAAGAGACAGTCTTAAGATGATTTATTTCTAAACAAATTTCAGCAGTTTTAAACAAGACTAACTCTAACTAAGTAATGAATGGATCTGGTGTGAATGAGACGTGAGATGAATGGTGTATGTGTGAGTGATGTTGTCATCAGAACTCTCGTATCCGGAGAAGCACGTCTGAATGATGTTGTGATGTTTTGCTTTAGCTATGATCGGAGTTATGATCGGAGTTTCATAAACACATGAGACGCCATATTTGTCGCTCTACACATAACCTTCAGATGAGACCTCCGTACTGATCCAGAATGCCAGGTCCTCGAACCCCCCTTTCGTTACCGGAGCCAATGAAACAGCGTCAGCAGTACCACAGACTAGTCTTTGGATTGTCTCCAGGTCAAAAGTGACAGTTGGTTGACAGCGTGTTGGTTCTTTGCCTAAAAAGGAAGTCCGCATGGCCGGTCCGATTCTTCGTTTAGCGTGCGGCGAACTCCAGTGAGATCTTGAGAACTGAACTAAGATGGTGTGGGGACTGGTATTATTAATCTGGATGTTTTGATTTCTGGTCGAATCAAAGTTTGCAGATTTATAAACACCACAGAGACTATGCCACGCTTCAGAAAGGAAGGTTCTGATTGGATAAGTAAACAATGTGTCATGCGTTTACATTACGTGTAGTCAGGATGTCTAGTGCAGCTAGATTAAAGTCATATTACTTATGAAAGCATGTAAATCATAACATTGTCATTTCACAGATCGGTCAACATTATATTATTGACTAACACTTTGTTTGGTTAGATTTATTAAAAATATAGTTCTTTGATTTATTAAAAGGAAAGAGTCCTTTATCTTCGTTCTTCTCTTGAGCTGGAAAGGAAGCAGTTTAGAAGCAGATGCATGACCTTGAGGCTGTCTCATGCAGATTAGTTCTGTGTCAGAGGCATCTGTGGAGAGAGAGTAAATAACCTTCGGTGGAATGGCACCTCCATCACGTTACATTATTCAGGGTATATACAGCAATCAAGTAAAATTTACTACTTTTTAATACTTTTTTTTACTACCTTCAGAATTTTTTTAAAACCATCACAACACTAAATTGCAAGTGGTAATCAGCGACCTATTTACACATATTTTAACATATATAACATACAAAAAGAATAGACTTAGAGACTCACTGATGTTGACAACGTATTGCACATATTTATTTTACTTAGAAAATAAGCCAGGCACTTATGTTCAGCGGTTCAGACAGTTGACCACGAGGCCTGAAATGATGCACAACGACCACTGAATATGAAGTCATCATTATGTGACCGGATATGCTAAAGTAGGGCTGCTCGATTATGGCAAAAACAATAGTCACGATTATTGTGACTGAAATTGAGATCTCGATTATTTAAGACGATTTTTCAATTTATGTAGATTTTTTTTTTTATTCAGTCATAAAACTGCTCAGGGCACAATCAGGGCAAAAATAAACAAGATGATCACTAAAATAACTCCTGATTCCCAGTATAAAAATACCAATATACTTATAGCTCATAGTGTATGACCCAAGGGCTATAGACCTTGGTTTAACTCATTTAAGTCTAACCAGTACAGACTCAAATACCAACATCTTGCTAATACTGACAGCAAGAATTATACAGTGGCATTTATAACAAATACATGCAAATTGCTGTTCACTAAATGTTGCATAGCATTTATTGAGTCGTGTCAAGGTGCTGTAGGAGCGTGCACTAGCACCGTGTCCTCAGAGAGATTAGTTATTATTTATCAGCGTGAGGAACTTATTTCTACCTTATTTATAAACTATTTATTTACAAATCCATCAGTTAATGTAATAATTGTCCCAACTACAGCTGCACCCCCACCCCCCAACCCGGTCTCACAGCAATCAGGGGCAAGCTGCACGTGTGTTTAGCGCGCCGCACGCGCACATTTAGCCGTTTTTATCGGCTCAGGAGTCCGCAGGTACGGTGAGTGTCACTCACTCTGGTTAATCCAACAGGGAGCCGGCTCCGAGAGCTGTCTTTAGCGACTGACGCATCACTACATCGTTCCCTTTCCTAATGTCCTGAAGAACGGTCCGGAGCGCAGGCGGAGTGTTTAGCTAACCTGCAGGAAATGTCGACGACATTTATCCAGAAAGTACCTAAGGGTTACCAGAGATGTTTCTGAGGTGTTCGCTAGGTACTTTTAAGATTTCAAAAGTCAAGAAGCGGGTCTGAGAAGCTGTTAGAAATAGCGTCAAAGTCGCTAAGTTAACTTGGCAACACTGGGAGGAGCACTTCATTTGCAACTCAAGGCAGCACAAGTGGGAGGAGCAAATAATCGGCTTGTTTTGTTTTTATAATCGTTCAAAACATTTCATTCGGAATATATTTCTATGTCGTTGTTCAGATTACGACATCTGATAGTCTGAAAAAATAATACCTAATTTGGAAAAAATAATACCTCTGAGACCAAATTTAACACTTTTAATGGCCTTAAATTTAACTATTTTTATTTATCACTTTTTAATACTTTTTAAAACCCCGCGGACACCCTGTTATTGTACCTCTTGTCTATTAGCCATAGCTATTGTTTTCTTTTCCATTAACTCACCACTCACCTGATGACTAGACTACAAATTTCAACCTTAGTGGGGGGTTATTTTCTCAGTCTGGTTGTAAAAACCCCAAACTTCTGCTTTCTCCACAAGAGGCTGTGTGTACTGATTTAGATTTTAGTTTCATTATTCCAGCTTTCATTTCTAGTCTCTTTGTGTAACTAAAAGTCTTTTTGTACTTTTGTTACTCTAGGATTCTGTTACATAGGTGTATTAATCTGTCAGTTTGACTTCTCTTTTATTATATTAGATGATGGATTGTGAATGTGTTTGGGTGTTTTTTTACCCAGCATTTCAAACAACAAGCTATAACATTTTCTAAATGATGTAATACTAATTATAGAAATTATTTATATATGTGCCTGAAAACACTAAACATTTGATTGGAAATCTAAGTACTTAGCTTCTTAAACCAATAGTGGAGTTTGGGCTTCATTGGTGACGACATAACATTTGTTTAAAAAGAAAAAAGAAAAGAAAAAGCCACACACATCCATGTCACAATGCTAAATTTGTATCCTGCCATGGACTCACTTGCTTTGGATTGTGACCATAACAGGCTGTTGTTGTTGTTTCCAAAAGAGAGCAAAGCACTTCTTGGCTAATAAAAGCTAACCCTTAGCATTAGCAACTCCACAACATGACAGGCTTGTGTTATTTGTGGAGATGACATATTAACGCTGTACTTTTTGGCCCAAGAAAGAAAAGTGAACACAGGCAGAGGAAGAGTCACATTTCTGTTAGCCAATCAGAGGCTAGATGTTCACACATCCTGCTGTATTCCACCCTCCCCCCAGCCCCAGTCCTCTAATGTTTACTTCCTAAAACAGGAGCGCCAGAGCTTTTTTTTCTCCATAGAAAACAACTCACAAGGCTTTATTCATATGACACCACAACTGACTTATTTAAACAGCAATTGTATGCAGACTTCAAAAATAAGAAGCAACAGAATCATCAGATTTATTGGTTTTAATCGTAAACAGGTTTTGTAATGAGTTTGTTTTCCCGCTTCTTCTTTGACGTGATTTCTATTTTTACAAACATCGGTGGAGTTTATCAGATGAAAAAATATTCATTTCAAAGTCTCAACTACTAAACTGTTGTTGAAGTAAAACTTTGAAATAGTAATCATCTCAACAGAGGAGCATGATGATAAACCACCAGAGCCTTATTATGGGAGTTTGTTTCCTCAAGTCTGTGCTGCCCGCACGACACGTGACCATGTGAAGCTAGACAGCCAGCGAACAAAATAGACGAGATCTCCACACAAGGCTTGCTTTTCTTGATTTTACTGAAGATCTTTTTAACCCTTATCTCTCTCAAGGCTTCTCCTTGCTATTTCTTATTTGAAACTGAAACATACAGAGAGTGAAAATAAATCGCTAGCTAATACACATCTTAATAAGAAATTAAAGATTAGCCTAGCTTAACACGTACGTTACATTAGCATCACAGTTCACTCCATGTAAACACATATAAAGGTTATTTCTGAACACATTAATACTTACAAAGACGAACGTTTCCTAAAGGTACAAGCGAGTAGGGCACTTATAGCGTGTACATGAACTTATTCACTGTTTTAATACTGCCCAAGCACTTTTCACAGCGTTCGCGTAGAAAAAATGTCAAAGATAGGTGAATGATCGGAGCGCTCACTCGCTCCCATTTCCGCACGTACAATACAAAGATCGCTTGTGATAACGATGTCTCACTCTGAGCAAATTTCAAACCCACACATTTTAACTGTTTTTTAGCATGAATCACACATTTCTTAACTTTGAACTTATTTATCACCTTGCTTACGTAACTTAATCAGATTATGCACTAACTACTGACTTTTGACCAAAAGGCATAACAAAGTCCACGTTAGACACACCGTCACATGCAATGGGGAGCATTTTCAGTACAAGTTCACCAAGACTCTACAAAGTTTATATCATATTCCAGATTTTTATCAGATTTATTGTAAAGAAATCAAGTTGTTTTGCTTCATTAGAACAGCAAAAATAAAAAAAAAATCCCTGCAATCTTCACTTGTCATAGTACAACTATGGCAGCATCACTGATTGGCCTTCATCTCATTTTTTTCCTCAGTCCCACATTAACACACACATAAACACACACCCACAGAGCCACTGGGAGAGAAGTCATTATTTGCAGAATGACTGTACAGTGACGGGACCTGAAGCCCCCTGCTTGTTATGAAGCACATAGTTGCCTGCTGCACACATGCTGAAACGAGACACACAGCTGGTACCTGGCTTTAATGATGATCTGCTGGGCGAAGACTGTGTAGACTACTGTGTCTGTTCTACATGTGTTGGCATGGTCTGCGTGTGAGTGTGTGTGTGTGTGTGTGTGTGTGTGTGTAATAGTAAAGTGCATCCTTTCAAGAACAATTTATCCATTTCTCTGATATGCTGATATGGATGGATTCAATGTGCTTTTTATCGTGTCCACTATATATGTAGACACGTGTGTGTCCAGTGTGTGTGAGTGTGTATGTGTGTGTGACTGCAGATTTATAGGCATGCTTCTATGCACTCCAATGATGTGAGACTGAGCCATGAATCAGCTCAGCCTGTAATGAATTCCGATGGCCCACGGGAGATGGGAGGGAGGAAGAGGAGGAACAGGGGAATAAGAAGGAGC